>NC_135194.1:16973032-16979492 GCF_050948175.1 Xylocopa sonorina | reverse complement strand
AACCTAACCTAACCTAACCTAACCTAACCTAACCTAACCTAACCTAACCTAACCTAACCTAACCTAACCTAACCTAACCTAACCTAACCTAACCTAACCTAACCTAACCTAACCTAACCTAACCTAACCTAACCTAACCTAACCTAACCTAACCTAACCTAACCTAACCTAACCTAACCTAACCTAACCTAACCTAACCTAACCTAACCTAACCTAACCTAACCTAACCTAACCTAACCTAACCTAACCTAACCTAACCTAACCTAACCTAACCTAACCTAACCTAACCTAACCTAACCTAACCTAACCTAACCTAACCTAACCTAACCTAACCTAACCTAACCTAACCTAACCTAACCTAACCTAACCTAACCTAACCTAACCTAACCTAACCTAACCTAACCTAACCTAACCTAACCTAACCTAACCTAACCTAACCTAACCTAACCTAACCTAACCTAACCTAACCTAACCTAACCTAACCTAACCTAACCTAACCTAACCTAACCTAACCTAACCTAACCTAACCTAACCTAACCTAACCTAACCTAACCTAACCTAACCTAACCTAACCTAACCTAACCTAACCTAACCTAACCTAACCTAACCTAACCTAACCTAACCTAACCTAACCTAACCTAACCTAACCTAACCTAACCTAACCTAACCTAACCTAACCTAACCTAACCTAACCTAACCTAACCTAACCTAACCTAACCTAACCTAACCTAACCTAACCTAACCTAACCTAACCTAACCTAACCTAACCTAACCTAACCTAACCTAACCTAACCTAACCTAACCTAACCTAACCTAACCTAACCTAACCTAACCTAACCTAACCTAACCTAACCTAACCTAACCTAACCTAACCTAACCTAACCTAACCTAACCTAACCTAACCTAACCTAACCTAACCTAACCTAACCTAACCTAACCTAACCTAACCTAACCTAACCTAACCTAACCTAACCTAACCTAACCTAACCTAACCTAACCTAACCTAACCTAACCTAACCTAACCTAACCTAACCTAACCTAACCTAACCTAACCTAACCTAACCTAACCTAACCTAACCTAACCTAACCTAACCTAACCTAACCTAACCTAACCTAACCTAACCTAACCTAACCTAACCTAACCTAACCTAACCTAACCTAACCTAACCTAACCTAACCTAACCTAACCTAACCTAACCTAACCTAACCTAACCTAACCTAACCTAACCTAACCTAACCTAACCTAACCTAACCTAACCTAACCTAACCTAACCTAACCTAACCTAACCTAACCTAACCTAACCTAACCTAACCTAACCTAACCTAACCTAACCTAACCTAACCTAACCTAACCTAACCTAACCTAACCTAACCTAACCTAACCTAACCTAACCTAACCTAACCTAACCTAACCTAACCTAACCTAACCTAACCTAACCTAACCTAACCTAACCTAACCTAACCTAACCTAACCTAACCTAACCTAACCTAACCTAACCTAACCTAACCTAACCTAACCTAACCTAACCTAACCTAACCTAACCTAACCTAACCTAACCTAACCTAACCTAACCTAACCTAACCTAACCTAACCTAACCTAACCTAACCTAACCTAACCTAACCTAACCTAACCTAACCTAACCTAACCTAACCTAACCTAACCTAACCTAACCTAACCTAACCTAACCTAACCTAACCTAACCTAACCTAACCTAACCTAACCTAACCTAACCTAACCTAACCTAACCTAACCTAACCTAACCTAACCTAACCTAACCTAACCTAACCTAACCTAACCTAACCTAACCTAACCTAACCTAACCTAACCTAACCTAACCTAACCTAACCTAACCTAACCTAACCTAACCTAACCTAACCTAACCTAACCTAACCTAACCTAACCTAACCTAACCTAACCTAACCTAACCTAACCTAACCTAACCTAACCTAACCTAACCTAACCTAACCTAACCTAACCTAACCTAACCTAACCTAACCTAACCTAACCTAACCTAACCTAACCTAACCTAACCTAACCTAACCTAACCTAACCTAACCTAACCTAACCTAACCTAACCTAACCTAACCTAACCTAACCTAACCTAACCTAACCTAACCTAACCTAACCTAACCTAACCTAACCTAACCTAACCTAACCTAACCTAACCTAACCTAACCTATACCTAACCTAACCTAACCTAACCTAACCTAACCTAACCTAACCTAACCTAACCTAACCTAACCTAACCTAACCTAACCTAACCTAACCTAACCTAACCTAACCTAACCTAACCTAACCTAACCTAACCTAACCTAACCTAACCTAACCTAACCTAACCTAACCTAACCTAACCTAACCTAACCTAACCTAACCTAACCTAACCTAACCTAACCTAACCTAACCTAACCTAACCTAACCTAACCTAACCTAACCTAACCTAACCTAACCTAACCTAACCTAACCTAACCTAACCTAACCTAACCTAACCTAACCTAACCTAACCTAACCTAACCTAACCTAACCTAACCTAACCTAACCTAACCTAACCTAACCTAACCTAACCTAACCTAACCTAACCTAACCTAACCTAACCTAACCTAACCTAACCTAACCTAACCTAACCTAACCTAACCTAACCTAACCTAACCTAACCTAACCTAACCTAACCTAACCTAACCTAACCTAACCTAACCTAACCTAACCTAACCTAACCTAACCTAACCTAACCTAACCTAACCTAACCTAACCTAACCTAACCTAACCTAACCTAACCTAACCTAACCTAACCTAACCTAACCTAACCTAACCTAACCTAACCTAACCTAACCTAACCTAACCTAACCTAACCTAACCTAACCTAACCTAACCTAACCTAACCTAACCTAACCTAACCTAACCTAACCTAACCTAACCTAACCTAACCTAACCTAACCTAACCTAACCTAACCTAACCTAACCTAACCTAACCTAACCTAACCTAACCTAACCTAACCTAACCTAACCTAACCTAACCTAACCTAACCTAACCTAACCTAACCTAACCTAACCTAACCTAACCTAACCTAACCTAACCTAACCTAACCTAACCTAACCTAACCTAACCTAACCTAACCTAACCTAACCTAACCTAACCTAACCTAACCTAACCTAACCTAACCTAACCTAACCTAACCTAACCTAACCTAACCTAACCTAACCTAACCTAACCTAACCTAACCTAACCTAACCTAACCTAACCTAACCTAACCTAACCTAACCTAACCTAACCTAACCTAACCTAACCTAACCTAACCTAACCTAACCTAACCTAACCTAACCTAACCTAACCTAACCTAACCTAACCTAACCTAACCTAACCTAACCTAACCTAACCTAACCTAACCTAACCTAACCTAACCTAACCTAACCTAACCTAACCTAACCTAACCTAACCTAACCTAACCTAACCTAACCTAACCTAACCTAACCTAACCTAACCTAACCTAACCTAACCTAACCTAACCTAACCTAACCTAACCTAACCTAACCTAACCTAACCTAACCTAACCTAACCTAACCTAACCTAACCTAACCTAACCTAACCTAACCTAACCTAACCTAACCTAACCTAACCTAACCTAACCTAACCTAACCTAACCTAACCTAACCTAACCTAACCTAACCTAACCTAACCTAACCTAACCTAACCTAACCTAACCTAACCTAACCTAACCTAACCTAACCTAACCTAACCTAACCTAACCTAACCTAACCTAACCTAACCTAACCTAACCTAACCTAACCTAACCTAACCTAACCTAACCTAACCTAACCTAACCTAACCTAACCTAACCTAACCTAACCTAACCTAACCTAACCTAACCTAACCTAACCTAACCTAACCTAACCTAACCTAACCTAACCTAACCTAACCTAACCTAACCTAACCTAACCTAACCTAACCTAACCTAACCTAACCTAACCTAACCTAACCTAACCTAACCTAACCTAACCTAACCTAACCTAACCTAACCTAACCTAACCTAACCTAACCTATCCTAACCTAACCTAACCTAACCTAACCTAACCTAACCTAACCTAACCTAACCTAACCTAACCTAACCTAACCTAACCTAACCTAACCTAACCTAACCTAACCTAACCTAACCTAACCTAACCTAACCTAACCTAACCTAACCTAACCTAACCTAACCTAACCTAACCTAACCTAACCTAACCTAACCTAACCTAACCTAACCTAACCTAACCTAACCTAACCTAACCTAACCTAACCTAACCTAACCTAACCTAACCTAACCTAACCTAACCTAACCTAACCTAACCTAACCTAACCTAACCTAACCTAACCTAACCTAACCTAACCTAACCTAACCTAACCTAACCTAACCTAACCTAACCTAACCTAACCTAACCTAACCTAACCTAACCTAACCTAACCTAACCTAACCTAACCTAACCTAACCTAACCTAACCTAACCTAACCTAACCTAACCTAACCTAACCTAACCTAACCTAACCTAACCTAACCTAACCTAACCTAACCTAACCTAACCTAACCTAACCTAACCTAACCTAACCTAACCTAACCTAACCTAACCTAACCTAACCTAACCTAACCTAACCTAACCTAACCTAACCTAACCTAACCTAACCTAACCTAACCTAACCTAACCTAACCTAACCTAACCTAACCTAACCTAACCTAACCTAACCTAACCTAACCTAACCTAACCTAACCTAACCTAACCTAACCTAACCTAACCTAACCTAACCTAACCTAACCTAACCTAACCTAACCTAACCTAACCTAACCTAACCTAACCTAACCTAACCTAACCTAACCTAACCTAACCTAACCTAACCTAACCTAACCTAACCTAACCTAACCTAACCTAACCTAACCTAACCTAACCTAACCTAACCTAACCTAACCTAACCTAACCTAACCTAACCTAACCTAACCTAACCTAACCTAACCTAACCTAACCTAACCTAACCTAACCTAACCTAACCTAACCTAACCTAACCTAACCTAACCTAACCTAACCTAACCTAACCTAACCTAACCTAACCTAACCTAACCTAACCTAACCTAACCTAACCTAACCTAACCTAACCTAACCTAACCTAACCTAACCTAACCTAACCTAACCTAACCTAACCTAACCTAACCTAACCTAACCTAACCTAACCTAACCTAACCTAACCTAACCTAACCTAACCTAACCTAACCTAACCTAACCTAACCTAACCTAACCTAACCTAACCTAACCTAACCTAACCTAACCTAACCTAACCTAACCTAACCTAACCTAACCTAACCTAACCTAACCTAACCTAACCTAACCTAACCTAACCTAACCTAACCTAACCTAACCTAACCTAACCTAACCTAACCTAACCTAACCTAACCTAACCTAACCTAACCTAACCTAACCTAACCTAACCTAACCTAACCTAACCTAACCTAACCTAACCTAACCTAACCTAACCTAACCTAACCTAACCTAACCTAACCTAACCTAACCTAACCTAACCTAACCTAACCTAACCTAACCTAACCTAACCTAACCTAACCTAACCTAACCTAACCTAACCTAACCTAACCTAACCTAACCTAACCTAACCTAACCTAACCTAACCTAACCTAACCTAACCTAACCTAACCTAACCTAACCTAACCTAACCTAACCTAACCTAACCTAACCTAACCTAACCTAACCTAACCTAACCTAACCTAACCTAACCTAACCTAACCTAACCTAACCTAACCTAACCTAACCTAACCTAACCTAACCTAACCTAACCTAACCTAACCTAACCTAACCTAACCTAACCTAACCTAACCTAACCTAACCTAACCTAACCTAACCTAACCTAACCTAACCTAACCTAACCTAACCTAACCTAACCTAACCTAACCTAACCTAACCTAACCTAACCTAACCTAACCTAACCTAACCTAACCTAACCTAACCTAACCTAACCTAACCTAACCTAACCTAACCTAACCTAACCTAACCTAACCTAACCTAACCTAACCTAACCTAACCTAACCTAACCTAACCTAACCTAACCTAACCTAACCTAACCTAACCTAACCTAACCTAACCTAACCTAACCTAACCTAACCTAACCTAACCTAACCTAACCTAACCTAACCTAACCTAACCTAACCTAACCTAACCTAACCTAACCTAACCTAACCTAACCTAACCTAACCTAACCTAACCTAACCTAACCTAACCTAACCTAACCTAACCTAACCTAACCTAACCTAACCTAACCTAACCTAACCTAACCTAACCTAACCTAACCTAACCTAACCTAACCTAACCTAACCTAACCTAACCTAACCTAACCTAACCTAACCTAACCTAACCTAACCTAACCTAACCTAACCTAACCTAACCTAACCTAACCTAACCTAACCTAACCTAACCTAACCTAACCTAACC
>NC_135194.1:16845532-16960532 GCF_050948175.1 Xylocopa sonorina | reverse complement strand
CCTAACCTAACCTAACCTAACCTAACCTAACCTAACCTAACCTAACCTAACCTAACCTAACCTAACCTAACCTAACCTAACCTAACCTAACCTAACCTAACCTAACCTAACCTAACCTAACCTAACCTAACCTAACCTAACCTAACCTAACCTAACCTAACCTAACCTAACCTAACCTAACCTAACCTAACCTAACCTAACCTAACCTAACCTAACCTAACCTAACCTAACCTAACCTAACCTAACCTAACCTAACCTAACCTAACCTAACCTAACCTAACCTAACCTAACCTAACCTAACCTAACCTAACCTAACCTAACCTAACCTAACCTAACCTAACCTAACCTAACCTAACCTAACCTAACCTAACCTAACCTAACCTAACCTAACCTAACCTAACCTAACCTAACCTAACCTAACCTAACCTAACCTAACCTAACCTAACCTAACCTAACCTAACCTAACCTAACCTAACCTAACCTAACCTAACCTAACCTAACCTAACCTAACCTAACCTAACCTAACCTAACCTAACCTAACCTAACCTAACCTAACCTAACCTAACCTAACCTAACCTAACCTAACCTAACCTAACCTAACCTAACCTAACCTAACCTAACCTAACCTAACCTAACCTAACCTAACCTAACCTAACCTAACCTAACCTAACCTAACCTAACCTAACCTAACCTAACCTAACCTAACCTAACCTAACCTAACCTAACCTAACCTAACCTAACCTAACCTAACCTAACCTAACCTAACCTAACCTAACCTAACCTAACCTAACCTAACCTAACCTAACCTAACCTAACCTAACCTAACCTAACCTAACCTAACCTAACCTAACCTAACCTAACCTAACCTAACCTAACCTAACCTAACCTAACCTAACCTAACCTAACCTAACCTAACCTAACCTAACCTAACCTAACCTAACCTAACCTAACCTAACCTAACCTAACCTAACCTAACCTAACCTAACCTAACCTAACCTAACCTAACCTAACCTAACCTAACCTAACCTAACCTAACCTAACCTAACCTAACCTAACCTAACCTAACCTAACCTAACCTAACCTAACCTAACCTAACCTAACCTAACCTAACCTAACCTAACCTAACCTAACCTAACCTAACCTAACCTAACCTAACCTAACCTAACCTAACCTAACCTAACCTAACCTAACCTAACCTAACCTAACCTAACCTAACCTAACCTAACCTAACCTAACCTAACCTAACCTAACCTAACCTAACCTAACCTAACCTAACCTAACCTAACCTAACCTAACCTAACCTAACCTAACCTAACCTAACCTAACCTAACCTAACCTAACCTAACCTAACCTAACCTAACCTAACCTAACCTAACCTAACCTAACCTAACCTAACCTAACCTAACCTAACCTAACCTAACCTAACCTAACCTAACCTAACCTAACCTAACCTAACCTAACCTAACCTAACCTAACCTAACCTAACCTAACCTAACCTAACCTAACCTAACCTAACCTAACCTAACCTAACCTAACCTAACCTAACCTAACCTAACCTAACCTAACCTAACCTAACCTAACCTAACCTAACCTAACCTAACCTAACCTAACCTAACCTAACCTAACCTAACCTAACCTAACCTAACCTAACCTAACCTAACCTAACCTAACCTAACCTAACCTAACCTAACCTAACCTAACCTAACCTAACCTAACCTAACCTAACCTAACCTAACCTAACCTAACCTAACCTAACCTAACCTAACCTAACCTAACCTAACCTAACCTAACCTAACCTAACCTAACCTAACCTAACCTAACCTAACCTAACCTAACCTAACCTAACCTAACCTAACCTAACCTAACCTAACCTAACCTAACCTAACCTAACCTAACCTAACCTAACCTAACCTAACCTAACCTAACCTAACCTAACCTAACCTAACCTAACCTAACCTAACCTAACCTAACCTAACCTAACCTAACCTAACCTAACCTAACCTAACCTAACCTAACCTAACCTAACCTAACCTAACCTAACCTAACCTAACCTAACCTAACCTAACCTAACCTAACCTAACCTAACCTAACCTAACCTAACCTAACCTAACCTAACCTAACCTAACCTAACCTAACCTAACCTAACCTAACCTAACCTAACCTAACCTAACCTAACCTAACCTAACCTAACCTAACCTAACCTAACCTAACCTAACCTAACCTAACCTAACCTAACCTAACCTAACCTAACCTAACCTAACCTAACCTAACCTAACCTAACCTAACCTAACCTAACCTAACCTAACCTAACCTAACCTAACCTAACCTAACCTAACCTAACCTAACCTAACCTAACCTAACCTAACCTAACCTAACCTAACCTAACCTAACCTAACCTAACCTAACCTAACCTAACCTAACCTAACCTAACCTAACCTAACCTAACCTAACCTAACCTAACCTAACCTAACCTAACCTAACCTAACCTAACCTAACCTAACCTAACCTAACCTAACCTAACCTAACCTAACCTAACCTAACCTAACCTAACCTAACCTAACCTAACCTAACCTAACCTAACCTAACCTAACCTAACCTAACCTAACCTAACCTAACCTAACCTAACCTAACCTAACCTAACCTAACCTAACCTAACCTAACCTAACCTAACCTAACCTAACCTAACCTAACCTAACCTAACCTAACCTAACCTAACCTAACCTAACCTAACCTAACCTAACCTAACCTAACCTAACCTAACCTAACCTAACCTAACCTAACCTAACCTAACCTAACCTAACCTAACCTAACCTAACCTAACCTAACCTAACCTAACCTAACCTAACCTAACCTAACCTAACCTAACCTAACCTAACCTAACCTAACCTAACCTAACCTAACCTAACCTAACCTAACCTAACCTAACCTAACCTAACCTAACCTAACCTAACCTAACCTAACCTAACCTAACCTAACCTAACCTAACCTAACCTAACCTAACCTAACCTAACCTAACCTAACCTAACCTAACCTAACCTAACCTAACCTAACCTAACCTAACCTAACCTAACCTAACCTAACCTAACCTAACCTAACCTAACCTAACCTAACCTAACCTAACCTAACCTAACCTAACCTAACCTAACCTAACCTAACCTAACCTAACCTAACCTAACCTAACCTAACCTAACCTAACCTAACCTAACCTAACCTAACCTAACCTAACCTAACCTAACCTAACCTAACCTAACCTAACCTAACCTAACCTAACCTAACCTAACCTAACCTAACCTAACCTAACCTAACCTAACCTAACCTAACCTAACCTAACCTAACCTAACCTAACCTAACCTAACCTAACCTAACCTAACCTAACCTAACCTAACCTAACCTATGACGTCACTTCCGGCGAGAACATATATACCGATGACGTCACTTCCGGCGAGAAGATATACTGATGACGTATATCTTCCGGCGAGAAGAAATACTCATGACGTCACTTCCGGTGGAAAGAAATACCAATGACGTCACTTCCGGGGAGAAGAAATACTCATGACGTCACTTCCGGTGGAAAGAAATACCAATGACGTCACTTCCGGGGAGAAGAAATACTCATGACGTCACTTCCGGTGGAAAGAAATACCAATGACGTCACTTCCGGGGAGAAGAAATACTCATGACGTCACTTCCGGTGGAAAGAAATACCAATGACGTCACTTCCGGGGAGAAGAAATACTCATGACGTCACTTCCGGTGGAAAGAAATACCAATGACGTCACTTCCGGGGAGAAGAAATACTAAATGACGTCACTTCCGGTGGAAAGAAATACCAATGACGTCTCTTCCGGGGAGAAGAAATACTAAATGACGTCACTTCCGGGGAGAAGAAATACTAAATGACGTCACTTCCGGTGGAAAGAAAGAAATACCAATGACGTCACTTCCGGGGAGAAGAAATACTAAATGACGTCATTTCCGGTGGAAGGAAATAGGAATAACGTCATTTCCGTTTCGCGTGCCAAAGATATGACGTCATCTCCGGTTCCAGTTAGAGGAAGGTTGCAGTAGTATCGGGAATTAGCGAACAGAGATTAGATTAGGTTAGGATATTTTCCTTGAAATTTGTGCAATGTTGGATACATAGAGTGTTATGTTGAAAAAAAAATAAAAAATTGAAGCAATAAAAGTAATAAAGAAGAATTAAAGTGTCATTGTAAGGTGAATCGGTATGTTTAGTTTCATGTCTTGTAATATCGGCAGCAATCAAACATACATTGGTTTAGGTTGGGTTATTTTTTGAAGTTTCTGGAGTGTTGGACACACTGAGTGTTAAGTTAAAAAAAAAAAAAAAAAAAAAAAAGAAAAATAAAAATTCAATAAAAATAAAGGACATGATGTGTTATTGGAAAGTGAAGTTGGTATGTTTGATTTTATGTCTTGTACTATCGGCATCATTCGGACATAGATTGGATTAGGTTAGGTTAGGTTCTTGAAATTTCTGCAATGTTGGATATATAGTGTTATGTTAAAAAAGGAAAAAAAAAGAACGAAATTTGTGAGATTGGAAGATGAAATGGTATGTTTTGCTGTATGTCTGGTATCGACCAATCGAACAGCGATTAGGTGAAGTTGGATAATTTTGTTCGAAACACTTTGACGGAGCTCACACGATGCGATGTCAGTTCGGCTCATGATACGAGAGATGCCACGTTGCCAACAGAGATTAGGTTAGGTTAGGATATTTTTTGGAATATTTGACGTAAATGACGTCTATAGCCGTCGGATTGTTGGAGATAAGCGTACACGAATGACGGTTATAGCCGTCCGATACTTGATAAAACGAGTATTGCAGGTATGACGGTTATAGCCGTCGTGAATACTTGCAGAGCGACGAACAAATGACGTCTATAGTCGTCCGAAAGTGTGTGATGTTTTATGCAAATGACGTCTATAGCCGTCCGAAACTTGATAATATTATAACAGAAATGACGGCTGTAGTCGTCGTGAATATTTTAATACTGACGAAGAAATGACGTCTATAGCCGTCCGATACTTGGTAATATGTGTATCACATAAATGACGGTAATAGCCGTCGTAAATAGCGTACAACTGAAAAGGGAATGACGTCTATAGCCGCCCGACACTCGATGATACGCGTATAACAGAAATGACGGTTATAGCTGTCATGAATAATTGACTACAAAGGAATAAATGACGTTTATAGTCGTCGATGTTAGTCGATGCAGTCGAAAAACGATGTATTTTGTAAGTATTTTTTCAGGAATGAAGCAAGTACGATGAATCATGAAAGTAAATGGTCCTCATTCGCTGGAGGTATGCAAAGTGACATGGCGAGGAAGTATAGTCGTTGAAAGTAACTTAAAGAAGAAGAAAAATATTGTGAAATTGGAGAATTATAAGTTGGAATTGTACAAATTATCGTCGAACGTTGTGTTATATTACAGGTTGGATGCATCGTATGGTCTCTTCGATTCGCAGCATTTTCGTCATTCTATGTTGAATGACCTTTTTTTTTTTTTTTTTTTTTTTTTTTTTTTTTTTTTTTTTTTTTTTTTTTGCTCGTCGGTTTTCGTTGGGGGCGGAGAAAATTTTTTAGGGTAAGGTTTTTTGTTTAGGTTAGGGTGGTTTTTTGTAGGTTGGAGTTGGTTTTTTTAGGTTAGGGGTGGTTTTCTGTAGGTTAGGGGTGGTTTTTTGTAGGTTGGAGTTGGTTTTTTTAGGTTTGGGGTGGTTTTCTGTAGGTTAGGGGTGGTTTTTTTAAGTTTCAGGTGGGTTTCTTTAGGTTTGAGGTAGTTCTTTGAGGTTAGGGGTGGTTTTTTTTAAGTTCGAGGTAGGTTTGAGGTGCGTTTTTTAGGTCAGGGGTTGTTTCTTAGGGGTTAGGGTTGCTTTAGGGGAGGTTTACGGTAGGTTTTTTTTTTTTTAGGGGTTGCGTTGGTTCGGGGTTGCTTTACTTTGGTTGGGGGGTTGGTTTGGTTCCGGGTTGCTTTTGTTTGGTTCGGAATTGCTTTGGTTTCGGTTTTCTTTACTTTGGTTTGGCGTTGGTTTGGTTTCGGTTTGCTTTACTTTCATTAGGGACTGGTTAGGTAAGATGGTGGTTACTTGTCGGGGAAGGGGGGTAGGTTACCTTAGACTCTGCAAAGATTATAAAAATATAACCTAACGTAAACTGACAGTGTCTGTGCGAGCATTAGATTCGTGTTGCTGGTTACGTCTACTCCTGTTCGGTCGAGTTAGACTCTGGAAAGGTTATAAAAATATATCCTAACCTAAACTGACAGTGTCTGTGTAGGCATTGCGTTGGTATTGCGTTGTTGTGTTCGTGGGGGGTGGTGTTTGCGTCTACTTCTGTTCGGTCGAGTTGGACTCTGGTAGGATTATAAAAATATACCCTAACCTAAACCGACAGTGTCTGTGTTGGCATTGGGTTGGCGTTGTGTTGTTGTATTTGAGCGGGCTGGGGGGTTACGTATATTCCTGTTAGGTCGAGTTTGACATTGGAAAGGTTATAAAAATATACCCTAACCTAAACTGACAGTGTCTGTGTGGGCATTGTGTTGGTGTTAGGTTGTTGTATTTGTGGGAATTGTTTATATTCTTACGGGGGATGGGACTGCTTTTTCTTATATTTGTATATTTCTTTTAATTTCTTTGGGTGTTAAAATTGTGGTGGGTACTTTGTATTTCTTGCGGAGTGGGGGGGTTGTTTTAAGTTTGAGGAGGGAGGAGGTATATTTTTGCGGGGGGGGGGCGTGTTATATTTTTCCGGGGTGGGGGTGTTATATTCTTGCGGGGGGGGGGGGTGTTATGTTCTTGCGGGGGGGGGGGGGGGTGTTATGTTCTTTCGGGGGGGGTGTTATGTTCTTGCGGGGTGGGGGGGTGTTATGTTCTTGCGGTGGGGGGGGGGGGGGGGGGGTAGGTTATTGCGGGGGGGGGGGGGGTAGGTTATTGCGGGGGGGGGGGTGTTATGTTCTTGCGGGGGGGGGGGTGTTATGTTCTTGCGGGGGGGGGGGTGTTATGTTCTTGCGGGGGGGGGGGGGGGTGTTATGTTCTTGCGGGAGGGGGGGGGGGTGTTATGTTCTTGCGGGGGGGTAGGTTATTGCGGGGGGGGGGGGTGTTATGTTCTTGCGGGGGGGGTGTTATGTTCTTGCGGGGGGGGGGGGGGTGTTATGTTCTTGCGGGGGGGGTGTTATGTTCTTGCGGGGGGGGGGGGTGTTAGGTTCTTGCGGGGGGGGTGTTATGTTCTTGCGGGGGGGGGGGGGTGTTATGTTCTTGCGGGGGGGTGTCATGTTCTTGCGGGGGGGGGGGTGTCATGTTCTTGCGGGGGGGGTGTTATGTTCTTGCGGGGGGGGGGTTAGGTTCTTGCGGGGGGGGTGTTATGTTCTTGCAGGGGGGGGGGGTTATGTTCTTGCGGGGGGGTGTCATGTTCTTGCGGGGGGGGGGGGGGTGTTATGTTCTTGCGGGGGGGGGGGGTGTTATGTTCTTGCGGAGGGGGGTGTTATATTCTTGCGGGGAGGGTGTTATGTTCTTGCGGGGGGGGAGGTGTTCATATTTCTGGGGGTGATAAGTGTTTATATTTTTGCGGGGGGATTGTATTTTTTCGGGAGGGAGGGTATATGTTTGAGGGGGAGGTAGGTTAGTTTAGGTTATGCTAGTTTTGGGTTAGGTTAGGTTAGGTTGGTGTAGGTTAGGCTGCTTTTGGGTTGAGTTAGGTTGGGTTAGGTTAGGCTAGGCTGGTTTTGGGTTAAGTTGGGCTACTGTTGAGTTAGGTTAGGCTAGTGTGGGTAAAGTTAGGCTACTGTTGGGTTAAGTTAGATTGGGTTAGGTTAGTTTTAAGTTAGGCTAGGTTAGGCTAGGCTGGTTTTGGGTTAAGTTAGGCTAGTGTGGGTAAAGTTAGGTTGGGTTAGGTTAAGCTACTTAGGGTAAAGTTAGGCTACTGTTGGGTTAAGTTAGATTGGGTTAGGTTAGGCTACCATTGGTTTAAGTTAGGCTACCGTTGGTTTAAGTTAGGTTGGGCTAGTTTGGGTAAAGTTAGGTTGGGTTAGGTTAGGCTACTTAGGGTAAAGTTAGGCTACTGTTGGGTTAAGTTAGATTGGGTTAGGTTAGGCTACCGTTGGTTTAAGTTAGGTTGGGCTAGTTTGGGTAAAGTTAGGCTACTGTTGGGTTAAGTTAGGTTGGGTTAGGTTAGGCTACCGTTGGTTTAAGTTAGGTTGGATTAGGTTAGTTTTAAGTTAAGCTAGGTTGCGTTAGGTTAGGTTGAGTTATGTTAGGCTGGTTTTGAGTTAAGTTAGGTTGGGTTAGGTTAGGCTAGTTTTAGGTTAAGTTAGGTTGGGTTAGGTTAGGCTAGTTTGGGGTTAAGTTCGGTTGGGTTAGGTTAGGCTAGTTTGGGGTTAAGTTAGGTTAGGCTAGTTTGAGGTTATGTTGGGTTGGGTTAGGTTAGATTAGTTTGGGGTTAAGTTAGGTTGGGTTAGGTTAGGTTAGGTTAAGCTAGTTTTGGGTTAAGTTAGGTTGGGTTAGGTTACGCTAGTTTGGGTAAAGTTAGGCTACTGTTGGGTTAGGTTAGGCTAGTTTGGGTAAAGTTAGGCGACTGTTGGGTTAAGTTAGATTGGATTAGGTTAGGCTACCGTTGGTTTAAGTTAGGTTGGGTTAGGTTAGGTTAGGCTAGTTTTGGGTTATGTTGGGTTGAGTTAGGTTAGGCTGGTTTTGGGTTAAGTTAGGTTGGGTTAGGTTGGGCTAGTTTTGGTTTAAGTTAGGTTGAGTTAGGTTAGGCTAGTTTGGGGTTAAGTTGGGTTGGGTTAGGTTAGTTTTAGGTTAAGTTATGTTGGGTTAGGTTAGGTTAGGTTAGGTTAGGTTAGGTTAGTTTGGGGTTAAGTTAGGTTGGGTTTGGTTAGGCTAGTTTTAGGTTAAGTTAGTTTGGGTTAGGTTAGGCTAGTTTCTGGTTAAGTTAGGTTGGGTTAGGTTAGGCTAGCTTTGGGTTAAGTTAGGCTGCTGTTGGGTTAGGTTAGGCTAGTTTGGGGTTAAGTTAGGTTGGGTTCGGCTAGTTTTGGGTTAAGTTAGGCTGCTGTTGGGTTAGGTTAGGTTAGTTTTGGGTTAAGTTAGGTCGGGTTAGGTTAGGCTAGTTTGGGGTTAAGTTAGGTTGGGTTAGGTTAGGCTAGCTTTGGGTTAAGTTAGGCTGCTGTTTGGTTAGGTTAGGTTAGTTTTACGTTAAGTTATGTTATGTTAGGTTAGGCTAGTTTGGTTAGGTTAGGCTATTTTGGGGTTAGGTTAGCCTAGTTTGGGGTTAGGTTAGGCTAGTTTGGGGTTAGTTTAGGCTAGTTTGGGGTTAGGTTAGGCTAGTTTGGTGTTAGGTTAGGTTAGATTAGGTTAGGTTAAGTTAGTTTTGGGTTAGGTTAGGCTAGTTTGGGGTTAGGTTAGGTTAGTTTCGGGTTAGGTTAGGGTAGTTTCGGGTTAGGTTAGGCTAGTTTGGGGTTAGGTTAGGCTAGTTTCGGGTTAGGTTAGGCTAGTTCCGGGTTAGGTTAGGCTAGTTTCGGGTTAGGTTAGGGTAGTTTCGGGTTAGGTTGGTCTAGTTTCGGGTTAGGTTAGGCTAGTTTCGGGTTAGGTTAGGCTAGTTTCGGGTTAGGTTGGGCTACTTTCGGGTTAGGTTGGGCTAGTTTCGGGTTAGGTTGGGCTAGTTTCGGGTTAGGTTAGGTTAGGAATGGTCCTGAGGGGTGAAGTTTAGGTTAGGCTGGGTTTGGTTACATCCGGGGAGGTACTGGTTGGTTTAGGATAGGTTGGGTTAGGTTGGCTTACTTCCGGATGCGTTTGGCAAGCGGTTAATGCATTACTACTTGTATTTTGTGTCATTGGTAGGGCCAATTTCATTGATGTATAGATCATTTCTTACGAAGGGCGCACTACCCCTTTATTTACTTAAGAATCATTACATAATTTAATGATTAATTAATATCTTCATAATTACAATTCGATTTTGGCGCCACCGTGGCGCCATCTCTTCGACAATTTTCGAAACAATGTTGCGAACAGTTTGAGAAGTTTCACGAGAGATGGCGCCACTTGTCAGCCAGCAATACTTTCTTGTACATTTCGATTAAAGTTAATAATTATAATATATGCCTTGTAGTAGCTGTTATTTACTTAAAATGTAAATGTAAACAGTTTCTTCATTGTTAATGTAAAGAGTATGTTATTGTGCAGTGATTCCATGTTTTATCCCGTTCCAAACAATTATTGAATGCACGTGCTTATAGTTGTAACATGTGCATTATTTTTTTTTTTTTTTTTTTTTAGATCTGTACCTCTACTTTTATATTCGATTCTGCTGGTTTCTGTGTTCTGCAAGTAATCTCCATAAGGATCAGCGCGTTCCTGATTAATCTGCATGTACGTTGTCCAAAGCGATTCGTTAATTTCTTTCAGAAAATGCATTTTACAAGTTGTTTCGTGTTTCAGGATTGAAATGAGTCATTCTTGGTTATTTACAAGTGTTATTGAATGATTAAACAATTAATTGGTGATAATAGAACATTTATGACAATTCAAAGAATACAAAAGTGTCCATACCTGCGTAAGCTTATAAATTAAATTTATAAATCCACGTATACATAGTATATTATTAAAATTTTGACGGTAGGGCTTACCAGGTACATTTTACGCACAGTCTTTGTAAACAAGAGTAAGATACATCCCACGCGACTAAAAGCGGTGCCAATTTATAATAGGAACCTGTAGATTAACAATTTCTGTTGCTTCTTCTTTGTCGCTGATCCAACAGTTCTTTGTAACTGCTTTAAGACATAGAAACTCTTCTTCTAACTGTGACAAGAGGGTTACCATTAATCTCTTCTACCTGGTTATATTGTAGTTCTTGCACCATTACTCTCAGCTGAACACAAGTAATTGTTAGTCGCATGTCCTTCGAGATGTATCGTCAGACATTTATACACGCAATTACAAGCATACACATGTGCACAATTCAATGAGATACCATACTAAACGAGACAAAGGTCAGAAAAAGAGATTATTACAAGTGTCAGAACATTATTAACTTTGATCGTTCAATCGAGGAAATCCTTTCAATTATTTTGACGCAACCACCACTTGGAACATAGTCTCATAATAGAAACGCAGTTTTAATGATTATACGTGTTCTATTATCATTAGAGTTCTAACATTACTGATTAAATTATTAATTATTATCATTAACATATTTACGATATGGTTCCGCCATCTCTCGTGGAACGGCTGAACCCTGCACGACGAACAGTTTCAACACTTTTTACAGAGACGGCATTACCAGTCTTCTCGCCATGTTTTCTGACGTAGTGTCGAAAAATGTGAACAAACATAAAACATTCCTTCTTCTGGCTATTAATTAATTAACACTCAGTTTCTCTCGTCACGTAATTAACGAGGAAGGAGCAGTAGCTTCATAGTTCATGTAAATAAGATGTTATTAAAGAATGATTCGTTGTTTTATTCCCTTCCAGTCACTACTCTCGTGCTTACAGCGATTACAACATACCTGTGTAATATTTGTATACATTCATACCCATTCTCTTATATCTATTTCGGTTAGTTTCACTGTTCTGTGCCTGTTTCTCTGAATATACGCATTAATAGAAAGTACAAACGATCTGTCCATACAATTGAACGCAGTCCCAACTAATTTCTACACACGTGGTCGCAAGCAATTCATTTATTTGTGTTTGGTAGAGCATTATACTATTTTTTCACCTCAGACATTAAAATAGATCTTTCCAGGATCGTTATGGAGGTGATTGAATAATTAAACCGATCATTAATGATAACAGAACGTTTATTGCAACTTCTTGTCAACTTACAAAATACAAAAATCTTAGCTTATAAATTACCTTTACAAATCCACATACGCATAGTATATTACTAAAATTTAAATTGTAAGATAGTAGGTGCATTTTATAAAGGATCTTAGTATGCCAGTGTACGACACATCTACGGCTAACACTGATGTCAATTTGTAAGGATATAACGCAGATTAGCCATTTCTGCAGTTTCTTCTTTGTGGTTGATTAAACAATCCATTATTAGTGCTTCAGGACTCTGCGATTCTTGTCTGAATAGTAATAATAGACCAGCCATTAGTCTCCGGTGCATGGATATTATAATTTCACTTCTGTGATTCTTATCCAATGTAGACATGTAGCTGCTTGAATAATAAAGTCCTTTGGGATGCATTGTCAGACATGAGTGCACATAATTAGAAGGATACACATGTAAGCAATTGCTTGATATAGCATGCTAAACAAAAGAAAGGTCAGAAAAAGGGATTATTACAAGTGTCAGTACATTATTAATTTTGATCGTTTAATCCAAGAAATCCTTTCAATTGTTTACATGCATTCATCACTTGGAACATTTTTAATGTTTATACGCATTCTACTATCGTTATAGTTCTAACATTGCTGATTAATTTATTAATTAGTACAGTCATTAATTTATTTACGGCATGGTGGCGCCATCTCTCATAGAACGGCTGAATCCTGAACGGCGAACAGTTTCAGCACTTTTTACAGAGATGACGCTACCAGTCTTCCCGCCATGTTTCCTGACGTAGTATCGAAAAATGTGAACAAACATAAAACATTCCTTGTTGCGGCTACTAATTAATTAACACTCAGTGTCTTTCGCCACGTAATTAACGAGGAAAGTGTAGTAGCTTCATACTTCATGTAAATAAAATGTTATTGAAAAATGATTCGTTGCTTTATTCCCTTTCCAGTCATTACTCTCGTGCTTGCAGTGATTGCAACGTATCTGTGTAATATTTGTATATTTATGCCCATTCTCTTATAACTATTTTTATTAGTTTCTCCGTTTCTGTGGTTACTTCTCTGATTATACGCATTAACAGAAAGTATAAGCAATCTGTCCATGCAATTGAACGCATTCCCTACTAATTTCTAGACACGTGGTCGCATGCAATTCATTTGTTTGTGTTTGGTACAATATTGTACTATTATTTCGCATCAGACATTGAAATAGGTTATTCCAGGATCGTTGCGAAGGTGGTTGAGTAATTAAACAGATCATTAGAGGTAACGAAACGTTTATTGCAACTTCTTATCAATTCACAGAATACAAAAACTTTATCTTATAAATTACCTTTGCAAATCCACATACGCATAGTATATTACTAAAATTTAAATGGTAAGGCTTAGTAGGTGCATTTTATAAAGGATCTTAGGAAGCCAATGTACGACACATGTAAGACCAACATAGATGTCGATTTGTAAGGAGATAACGTAGATCATCCATTTCTGCAAGTTCTTCTTTGTCGTTGATTACACAGTCCATTATTACTGCTTCAGGACTCTGCGACTCTTGTCTGAATAGTTATAATAAGCCAACCGCTAGTATTCGTTGCATGGATATTATAGTTTCTTCTCTGTCGTTCTTATCCGATGTAGACATGTAGTTGCTTGATTAATAAAGTCCTTTGGGATGCATCACCAGATATCTGTGCATAAAATCAAAAACATACACATGTTCACAATTGATTGAGGTACCATACTAAACAAGAGAAAAGTCAGAAAAAGGGATTATTATAAGTGTCAGAACATTATTAACTTTGATCATTTAATCGAAAAAATCCTTGCAATGGTTCTGACGCATTCACCACTTGGAACATTTTTAATCATTATACGCATTCTACTATCGTTATAATTCTAACATTGCTGATTAATTTAATAATTAGTATCATCATTAATTTATTTACGTCATAGTGGCGTCATCTCTCATAGAACGGCTGAACCCTGAACGGCGAACGGTTTCAGCACTTTTTACGGAGATGACGCTACCAGTCTTCCCGCCATATTTTCTGACGTAGTGTCGAAAAATGTGAACAAACATAAAACATTCCTTGTTGTGGCTACTAATTAATTAACACTCAGTGTCTTTCAACGCGTAATTAACGAGGAAAGAGCAGTAGCTTCATAGTTCGTGTAAATAAAATGTTATTGAAAAATGATTCGTTGCTTTATTCCCTTCCAGTCATTACTCTCGTGCTTGCAGTGATTGCAACGTATCTGTGTAATATTTGTATAGATTTATACCCATTCTCGTACATCTATTTCTGTTAGTTTCACTGTTCTGTGCTTGTTTCTCTGAATATACGCTTCAACAGAAAATATAAGCGATCTGTCCATAGAATTGGACGCATTCCCAATTAATTTCTGCACACGTGTTCGCAAGCAATTCATTTATTTGCGTTTAATACAGCATTCTACTATCTTTTTGCCTCCGACATTAAAATAGATCTTTTCAGGAACGTTATGGAGGTGATTGAATAATTAAACCGATCATTAAAGATAACAGAACGTTTATTGCAACTTCTTGTCAATTGACAGAATACAAAAGTCTTGTTTTATAAATTATCTTTATAATGCACATACGTATAATATATTACTAGGACTTAGATGGTTATACGCCTACAATTTTCATTATAATCTCCAACATCCTTGATTAATTAATTAATTAATATAAATTTATTTGGAAGCGTTATCGACTTCCACATCTTAGCAGATTCGTTCACTGCCACCTACTTCCGCCCCTCGGAAGGTACAATTTCCTACAAACAATAAGTCTTTAACAAGTAAGGTAAACTGAAGTAGAAGCTTAGAAAAATCGCGTATATGCGTCCATAGAGCTCTAAGGGTTCAACACAGCTAACGTAGCCGCACGAGCTATCGTGTCAATTGCATGTCCAGCGGCCTTGCAGTCTTCGCTACTGGCTTCGGTTATTAGCTGCGGTAACAAAAAACTTATCCACGAACCGTACAATCACTGCCTGTCGCCGTGTACGTAATTAATTTTGTTTCGACTTTATTGACAGAGATATTTGCACTGTTTGAACGTGGACTCGAGAGAACGTTCCTGGAACATGGTGCTGGTTCTCAGTTGATAATCGTGATACAGGATTAAACGTCGCGTAAAAAGTAACTTCTTATATTTTCATGTTTCGTATAGAAAGCGTAGAAATATAAGCTAAATATAAATCTACATTTTGTACAGAAAAATTATGATGTGATGTCTTTGATGGCGCAGAAATAAGCGAATAATATATTTTAAAAATGTGTAAATTTGAAAGACGTAGCAAACGAGAGTCTCTTTTTTATAGATGGCACAAATTAATCTTCAAACAATTTCCTACTGAAAATGTACCTTCCGAGGGGCGGAAGTAGATGGCAGTGAACGAGTCTGCTGAGATGTGGCAGTCGATAACGTCCTTCGGAGGTAGATGGCAGTGAACGTGTCTGCTGAGATGTGGCAGTCGATAACGTCCCTCGGAAGTAGATGGCAGTGAAGGAGTCTGCTGAGATGTGGCAGTCGATAACGTCCCTCGGAGGTAGATGGCAGTGAACGAGGTTGCTGAGATGTGGCAGTCGATAACGTCCCTCGGAGGTAAATGGCAGTGAACGAGTCTGCTGAGATGTGGCAGTCGGTAACGTCCCTCCGAAGTAGATGGCAGTGAACGAGTTTGCTGAGATGTGCAAGTCGATAACGTCCCTCCGAAGTAGATGGCTGTGAACGAGTCTGCTGAGATGTGCAAGTCGATAACGTCCCTCGGAAGTAGATGGCAGTGAACGAGTTTGCTGAGATGTGGCAGTCGATAACGTCCCTCGGAAGTAGATGGCAGTGAACGAGTCTGCTGAGATGTGGAAGTCGGTAACGCCACAATTTACGTCGTAGTGTCGCAATATCTTTAAAAACGACTGATCCCTCAACGGCGAACAGTTTCAGCATTTTCTACAAAGATGACGCTACCAGTCTCTCTACTATATTTTCTGAAAAAGATGTCGTAAAATGTGAATAAACATAAAACATTCCTTGTAGCGAATATTAATTAAGTAAAACGCAGTAACTTTCGTCAGGAAATTAACGAGGGTGCAGCAGAATCTTTATAGTTGATCTAAATAAGATGTTATTGAAAAGTGATTCCTGGTTTTGTTCCCGTCTAGACATTACTCTTGTGCTTGCAGTGATCACAACATATCTGTGTAATATTTGTACAGATTGATTCCCATCCTCTTATATCTATTTCTATTAGTTTCTCTGCTCTGTGCTTGTTTTTCTGAATATACGTTTTAGTAGAAAGCATCAACGATTTGTCCATACAATTGGACGCACTCCCAGTTAATTTCTATACACGTGGTCGCAAGCAATTCATTTATTTATGTTTAATACAGCATTCTGCTATTTTTTCGCCTCAAACATTAAAATAGATCATTCCAGAATCGTTGCGGGGATGATTGAATAATTAAACCGATCATTAAAGATAATAAAACGTTTATTGCATCTTCTTGTTAATTTACGGAATACACAATTCTTGTTTCATAAATTACCTTCTAAATGCACATAATTGTTTAATCAATCAAATCCTTTCAATCATTTTAAAGTATCCACCATTTGGAACATAGTCGCGCTATAGAAACGCATTCTATTATCGCCGAAATCCTCACATTGCTGATTAATTCATTAATTACTACCATCGTTAATTTATTTACGTAATGGTGTCGCCATCTCTTGTGGAAGGGCTGAACCCTCAACGGCTAACAGTTTCAGCATTTTCTACAAAGATGACGCCACGAGTCTCTCTACTATATTTTCTGATGTAGATATCGAAAAATGTGAATAAACATAAAACATTCGTTCTTGCGGCTATTAATTAATTAACACTCAGTTTCTCTCGTCACGTAATTAACGAGGGAGGAGCAGTAGCTTCGTGGTTCATGTAAATAAGATGTTATTAAAGAATGATTCGTTGTTTTATTCCCTTCCAGTCACTACTCTCGTGCTTACAGCGATTACAACATACCTGTGTAATATTTGTATACATTCATACCCATTCTCTTATATCTATTTCGGTTAGTTTCACTGTTCTGTGCTTGTTTCTCTGAATATACGCTTCAACAGAAAATATAAGCGATCTGTCCATAGAATTGGACGCATTCCCAATTAATTTCTGCACACGTGGTCGCAAGCAATTCATTTATTTGTGTTTAATACAGCATTCTACTATCTTTTTGCCTCGGACATTAAAATAGATCTTTCCAGGATCGTTATGGAGGTGATTGAATAATTAAACCGATCATTAATGATAACAGAACGTTTATTGCAACTTCCTGTCAACTTACACAATATACAAAAATCTTAGCTTATGAATTACCTTTACAAATCCACATACGCATAGTATATTACTAAAATTTAAATAGTAAGATAGTAGGTACATTTTATAAAGGATCTTAGGATGCCAGTGTACGACACATTTATGGCTTACACTGATGTCAATTTGTAAGGATATAACGCAGATCAGCCATTTCTGCAGTTTCTTCTCTGTGATTGATTAAACAATCCATTATTAGTGCTTCAGGACTCTGCGATTCTTGTCTGAATAATAATAATAGACCAGCCGTTAGTCTCCGGTGCATGGATATTATAATTTCATTTCTGTGATTTTTATCAAATGTAGACATGTAGCTGCTTGAATAATAAAGTCCTTTGGGATACATTGTCAGACATCAGTGCACATAATTAGAAGGATACACATGTAAGCAATTGCTTGATATAGCGTACTAAACAAGAGAAAGGTCAGAAAAAGGGATTATTACAAGTGTCACTACTTTATTAATTTTGATCGTTTAATCGAAGAAATCCTTTCAATTGTTTACACGCATTCATCACTTGGAACATTTTTAATCATTATACGCATTCTACTATCGTTATAGTTCTAACATTGCTGATTAAGTTATTAATTAGTATCGTCATTAATTTATTTACGGCATGGTGGCGCCATCTCTCATAGAACGGCTGAATCCTGAACGGCGAACAGTTTCAGCACTTTTTACAGAGATGACGCTACCAGTCTTCTCGCCATGTTTCCTGACGTAGTATCGAAAAATGTGAACAAACATAAAACATTCCTTGTTGCGGCTACTAATTAATTAACACTCAGTGTCTTTCGCCACGTAATTAACGAGGAAAGTGTAGTAGCTTCATACTTCATGTAAATAAAATGTTATTGAAAAATGATTCGTTGCTTTATTCCCTTTCCAGTCATTACTCTCGTGCTTGCAGTGATTGCAACGTATCTGTGTAATATTTGTATAGATTTATACCCATTCTCGTATATCTACTTTTATTAGTTTCCCTGTTCTGTGCTTATTTTTCTGAATATATCCATTAGTAGAAAGTACAAACGATCTGTCCATACAATCGAACGCACTCCCAACTAATTTCTACACACGTGGTCGCAAACAATTCATTTATTTATGTTTAATACAGCATTCTGCTATTTTTTCGCCTCAGACATTAAAATAGATCATTCCAGAATCGTTGCGGGGATGATTGAATAATTAAACCGATCATTAAAGATAACAAAACGTTTATTGCATCTTCTTGTTAATTTACGGAATACACAATTCTTGTTTCATAAATTACCTTCTAAATGCACATAATTGTTTAATCAATCAAATCCTTTCAATCATTTTAAAGTATCCACCATTTGGAACATAGTCGCGCTATAGAAACGCATTCTATTATCGCCGAAATCCTCACATTGTTGATTAATTCATTAATTACTACCATCGTTAATTTATTTACGTAATGGTGTCGCCATCTCTTGTGGAAGGGCTGAACCCTCAACGGCTAACAGTTTCAGCATTTTCTACAAAGATGACGCCACGAGTCTCTCTACTATATTTTCTGATGTAGATATCGAAAAATGTGAATAAACATAAAACATTCGTTCTTGCAGCTATTAATTAATTAACACGCAGTTTCTTTCATCACATAATTAACGAGGGAGGAGCAGTATCTTCATAGTTAATGTAAATAGGATGTTATTAAAAAATAATTCGTCGTTTTATTCCATTCCAGTTATTACTCTTGTGCTTGCAGTAATTACAACGTTTTTGCGTAATATTTGTATAGATTTATGCCCATTCTCTTACATCCACTTTTATTAGTTTCTCTGCTTCTGTGCTTGTTTCTCTGATTATACACATTAGTAGAAAGTACAAGCAATCTGTGCGTGCAATTGAAAGCATTCACTTCTAATTTCTAGACACGCGGTCGCATGCAATTCATTTATTTGTTTGGTACAACATCGTACTATTATTTTGCCTTAGACATTGGAATAGGTTATTCCAGGATCGTTGCGGGGGTCATTGAGTAATTAAATCGATCATTAAAAATAACAAAACGTTTATGGTAACTTATTGACAATTCAACGAATACAGAAGTCTTAGATCATAAATTACCTTTATAATTGCACATACGCATAATATATTACTAGGACTTAGATGGTTATACGCCTACAATTTTCATTATAATACCCAATATCTTTGATTAATTAATCAATTGATATCAATTTATTTTGTGGCGTTGTCGACTTCCACATCTCAGCAGACTCGTTCAGTGCCATCTACTTCCGCTCCTCGGAAGGTACAATTTCCTACAAACAATAAGTCTTTAACAAATAAGGTAAATTGAAGTAGAAGCTTAGAAAAATCGCATATATGTGTCCATAGAGCTCTAGGGGTTAAACACAGCTAACGTAGCCGCGCGAGTCTGTTATGTCAATTGCATGATAATAACGCGGCTGATGACTCATTGCGTAGACGTCATTTAAAGAAACGAGAGAACTGTCCACCCGTTCGCTTTTATCCCCAAAGGCTCGTTCTACCGTCTTTATCGTCCAGCGGAATTGCAGTCTTCGCTACTGACTTCGGTTATTAGCTGCGGTAACAAAAAACTTATCCGCGAACCGTACAATCACTGCCTGTCGCCGTGTACGTAATTAATTTTGTTTCGACTTTATCGACAGAGATATTTGCGCTGTTTGAACGTGGACTCGAGAGAACGTTCCTGGAACATGGTGCTGGTTCTCAGTTGATAATCGTGATACAGGATTAAACGTCGCGTAAAAAGTAACTTCTTATATTTTAAACAATTTCCTAACGAAAATGTACCTTCCGAGGGGCGGAAGTAGATGGCAGTGAACGAGACTGCTGAGGTGTGGCAGACGATAACGTCCCTCGGAAGTAGATGGCAGTGAACGAGTCTGCTCAGGTGTGGCAGTTGGTAACGCTACAATTTACGTCATAGTGTCGCCATATCTTTAAAAAGGAATGAACCCTGAACAGCGAACAGTTTCAGCACTTTCCACAGAGATGGCGCCACCAGGCTGACAACAGTACTTTACGATAAAAAGTTCGATGGTATCCTGTTCTCCTTAGTCCAAGCGTCGCTTCTATAAACCTAACCTGAATACCTTTGATACACGAACGTGTTGAAAGCTGCGTTTAACTGTACTTCCCCGGAATCGGAGGACGCTACGCACTCGTCGAAACGAGATGACATCGCCCGGCACCAGTACAAGGGAAGTTCTCCTGTCTCTCGTCGACGACATCGAATTGATCGCCAAGTAGGTTATGACAAGTCTTTTTTCCTATCGCCTTTCTTTCGTTCGTTGCTCATGTTTCTTTATCTTGTAGAGAAATGATCGAAAATACTATTGCTCAAAAACCTTTAAAACTCTCCAACGAGGAACACGCTCGATTAACCGAACTTTTGATCGCCAAGGATTACCAATTAAAGTCAACTTTCGACCGAGCAGCTGAACAGGCAAAAATCAACTTGAAGATGGAAGCTCTAAAAGCCGAGGTTGAGAGACAGGATCAAGATATTCAACGACTGCAGCGACAGTTGAAGGAGGCGGAGCAAATTTTAGCTACCGCTATTTATCAAGCTAAACAAAAGTTACAGTCCATCGGTCGTGCGAACAAAAGACCGGTACCGTCGGAGGAATTGATCAAGTATGCTCACAGAATAAGCGCGTCCAATGCCATATGTGCTCCTCTTACCTGGCAACAAGGAGACCCTAGGAGACCCTACCCTACCGGTGAATACTTCTTTTTCTCCTTTCAATGTCCTGCAAAGTCCTTGGGTTCGTTCTTTTGCTTTCTTTCTTTCTTTCCCTTGTAGATATTGAAATGAGATTGGGATATCTTGGGCGATTGAGCGATCTACCATTGAACGGACAGATGCCGGGTACTCATCCTGGAATATCCTCCGACCTGCACAGAGCTGGCCATCCGGTAGGCGGTAAGTTCCCATTTTTTTTTTTTCTTCTTTTTCTTTTGGTTTTCTTTTCTACTATAAGGCCTATTCTACAGAACCACCTGTGTCGCAAGCCAATCAGTTTGCCTGGCATCCGTCCGGTGAAATTCATATGTCTGTCAGTGGTCAAGGAAGCGTTGCCATGAATACGCATAAGCAGGAAACAGAAGACGTTGAAGTTATGTCGACGGATTCTTCGAGTAGCTCATCGAGCGACTCCCAATGAACGTTTCTCGAATTGCGTATCTCCGTTCCTAGATTCGTCGATTACCAGGGAAAGAAAGAGGAAGAAGCGTAAGAATATATGTGTAACGCGTACGTTTTATTCACTATATAGATTCGAGTAAAATTTGTGGTAAAAAATTTTGCATAGCCTCCTGCGTGTAATACATTTCCGGATGTGCCTGAAACGATAGAAACTTATTTCCTTCTCCTACTCCGTATCGCGATCGTACAACTTTACGATAACGATAAACACACTGTATACACCCTGCTTTTATCCCTCTGCCGTTAAAAATAGTGTTACGCGTTACGCAGCGCCTTACCGATTCTACTTGATCTCGAAAGTTTGCTATTTGGAACGAAACGTTCTGATCGGTAAATCCAAGACCGAACGACTCGCAATCGGCTCGAAGTTTCTCTATCTTTTTGTACAATAAGAGTCGTTGCAGCTTCAGTCCAGGGAACGTAAAGACTTTGCTGTTGTATCCCGAGCTCATGATTCGCAACGCTATTCTGAAACGATACACGATCGTGTGTAAATATTAACAAATCTCTCCCCGTCCAGCGTTAACGTTTAAACCTCGGTACCTTCTCAATTTTTCTATACCGGTCATAGCTGCGCAGATAAGTAACGGGGACAGTTGAGGAATTAACGAGCAGGCCCGTACGTAATTGTTTAAGTACCAAGCGAATGATATTCTCATCGATAACTGTACATCCGTGGATCTCCTACGAGAAGAAGTAATGGCAACGCGACGTTAAGTTAAGTCGTTTGCGTGCACATACCGTAAGTCCGAGGGAAGACGCAACGCCCTGGTTAAGACTTCGGCGTTACCCGTGTTTAAAAGAATGTACAACGCTTCCATTTGTTCGCGATCCTTGTTGTTGCTCGGAATTTTCGATTCGCCCGCATCTCCGTCGAGTTTTATCGCAAAATCCCTTTGAACCTCGGATCCGTCATACAAAATCATCAAACGCGTTACACACTCGGCAAGGTGTCCATCGTTGATCTTTCTATTGAACTCCGAGGTACTGCGCTCGCATAATCTGCAATTGTTCAATGTCTGTACGTTCTCCTACCTTGTATCCAGAGACCTGCCCCGATATACGTGTCGTACCTTTGGGAGGAATAAACTAAAAATCGAACTATGAGTTCCAACAGTCGAATATTGGTAGGGACATCTATCCTTTGAATCGCAATGTCTTGTCTTACGGATCTCAAGCGGTCGAAGATGAAATCGTACGCTATTACCCAATCCGTATCGGTTCGTGTAGATATCCTGTAATAATAGATGAGAAACATTTTTTACCAACCGAATCGTGTACTTTGGTCGTGATCCTACTTTGTAAACAAATATTCGATGGTCGACAATAACACCGGGGCGGGTCGTAACTGCTTTGGATCGGTCATAATTATTCCTGCGGCTGGACGACTGAAGCATTTCACGATCTTCGTTGGATCTGCCTTCGGTGATCCGGATCTTTCTTCGCTGTCGTCGATTTCGAACCTATGTAACAAACCTTCTTTCTCTCTGCTGCAATTGTTATAAACTTTAAACAATGATTAAAGAACGGTCTTATGGATTTAAGCATTCGCGAAATGCTTAAACGTGCACGATTTTCTAATACGGGACACGTATCGTCACTCACATCCAACGTTCTTTCTCTGGACACATCAGGAGGCATGTCCCTTGTATGAATTCGGTCATTTTCAACGAAATTCCCTTGTTATCGTTCAATAATAATAAGTTTGCTCTTTACGAACGAGGTTATGTCGATAGCGGATTGATTCGTTTCGCACGGCAGGATTCGTTTTTGAGTGTGCGTCGCGTGCGCGTCGCGTGCGCACGCAACGTCCGCGCATTCCGTACATCCATCTATACGGTTAATTATCATCGCGTGGATATGTTGATGAGCCTTGGAGATGCATGAACGAACGATGAACGGTAAGTAATTCCGTTTGCATGTTCGAATCCTCTTGGATGGTAAACGTTTGTTTCCAAAGCGCAAAGCGTGTAAAATAATTAGGAGAATAGTGTAGATAGATGGAGTCTGATCGGAGATCGTTACGCGTAATACATTAATTATTGTACAGATCTCGTCGCATCGATACTTGATAATTTTCATACGTATCTCCTTCGTTCGGTACGTGTATTTATTCAACGGTATTTTCAAACGTTGAACGTTTGTTAAGACACGAAGTGGATTTGAACGATCTAATCGGTAATCGAAAGATGTTTTAGGATCTTGCGATCTTGGATGCTTCTTGAAAGGCGCGTACACGCGTCGGCGAAGATAGTACGAGGAATAATGTTTCGAAGTTTATCGATACGTTTTGATACCTCTTTATGGTTTACGCTGTTGTTGCGATACACCTGCTGTTACGTAATTACCGTTGTCGGCATCACCGTGGCCGTTGCAAGAAGGTTAACGTTCTTGTACGTTAACTTTCTCTTCTCCATATCTTTCTCGATGTCTTTCGAACGCAGTTCTTTCCCACCGTCTCCCGCATCTTTATCTTTCTCATCTTTTATCGTTGACTTTAATAGTTTAAATATGCGCGTGTATTCGCAGTTAACCGGAAAATCGTAACGGGCATATAGTTAGTGTGTCACCGATTCGTAGTCCATCCGCTCACGCAGCGAAGCGTTTCCGAGCTGAACGAAGATAGTCGTAGCCGAGAATGCGTGGCTGTACCTGGTCGACGCGATGCGTTTTATGCGCAAATTCTTCGTGAAATAAGAAAATAAAAAGAATTTAGAAAAAGAAAACACGGACACTTGATAGAATCTATGTACGATATATTATGTAACTTCGTTCTCGATTGTTCGTGTTACACGCTTGCCTAAAGTACGATGCTGTCGACGAAATCGTTGTAATTCTTTCCGTGTACGTAACGCGTCCTTCCGTTGAGTTCGTTTCGCGAACGACGTCATGCTAATTGCGCAAAGCTGTGTGGTATCTTGCATTGCAATTAACCAGTAACGACTACGTATCGGTTTATCCGTTTTAATTTCTTATTCTCTAGTCTATTCGCAACGGGAAGAAACGTTATGCGCTATTACCGATGTTTCTATACTGTATGCGATCGTCGGTTACTCGTTTCAACGGTGTACGATGATAATTTATCGCAACGTGATCTCTATCGTCGACGTTGTCGTTGTCGTTATCGTTATCGTTATCGTTATCGTTATCGTTATCGTTATCGTTATCGTTATCGTTATCGTCATCGTCTTCGTTACCGTTATCTTTATTATTGTTGTTTATCATCATCGGTCCTGCGGTTGCCTTTCTACTCGTTGCCGTTATCCATACGCGCATCTACGAGCTGGTTAAGAAAAGATCGAAAGTCACGTGTCGAAACTTTGGCGAGAAGTCCACGATCGATGATGATTTCAAGTTAAGTTATCCTTTTTTTTGTTTTAACCGCAAACGATGATCATCGTCGTTCGATAATTAATATTCGAATCCGCGTTGTAGTCATCGCGTGTGTAAAGTCATCCGTTAACTTAAATTGTTACGCGTGACAGCACGATGCAAGGAATTAATTACACGTGAGAGCGATATTTATCGCGCCTCGGACGCGATTACGCGAGAGATAAGCGAATTATATCCTGGCATGGAGTTCGTCAGATTTTCATATCGTTGATGTCAATCTTTTCTTCTCCTCTTTCTGTTTTCTTCGTTGCACACCCATATGCGCGTCTAAATATTCACGTGTTTTCAGAAACGTCGACCTGTAGCGGAGTACGTGTGCGTGGAATGCTGCGGAATTACAATTCCGCGTACAACGATTTCATGAGTCGGACGAAAATTCTGGGAAACGATCGTTGGTAGTTTCGTTCTTGATCCTCGCGAAACGTTCCAACGCGGGAAAATACGCACACACGCGCGCGTGCATTCGTGCGTCAGCCAAGCGCACCGAATTGCCTTCGGCGCGGCTTTGTCGGCGAATAAGATAACTCGAGGAGCGGACCGAAAAGAGTAAAGTGTCGTGTTTATCATCGCACCATCGGTAAGACAAAACGACACGTTTAAATGTTTCGGGTACATTTTGATTCCATACCAGATTGTATCGAGTGAGAACCATTTTACGTTGTATCTTGGTGATACTCGTGGAATTTACGACTGTTTGACGCGCGAGTCAATGCGAGTGTATACGCATACGGGACGCGAAGGTCTGTACGTCAGAAAGAAAAGAAAAGAAAAAAAGAAGAAATAATTACCATCGATGCGGAATACTTGTCTCGAGATGGAAATCCCCTTGATGAAAATAATTCCCCGAGAGGAAGTAATACGAAACCGCTCGAGTCGATCGTATGTATCATCATCTCGCGAACGCATCGATCGGTTAAAGTAAGAGGACCGTTGGTGATTCGTGGGGTACGCGTGACCTCCAGAAAATCGCTGTATAGAGAAACGAACAGCGCGACGGTGGTCCAGTCTTTCTTAAAACATCGTTGATTATACAAAGAAACGGGCGGCTCGCGACAGAGGCTACGGAGAGGAAAGGAAGCTGGCTAGTGGTCTTTTCGTTTCGGATCGAACTTTTATCGTGCGACGAAACGTGCCGCGTTATGCCCGCGCGTCGCTTCAACGAGGGGTCGGACAATTTCTTAACGATCACAGCCTCGTAGTGACGATATCGAAACATTTTAAAAGAAGTAGTAAATTTGCTAGAGGCTTTCTAGGCGGCGCGTTACACGCCTGCTGCTGTCACCTATTTTATTATACTATTTGTCGAAATTTTATGTTGCCATTTATTGCCGGGCACTTTCTTACGATACGCAGATTAGATAAGGTGAAATGTCACGTCATGCTTGTCTGAATGCACTGTCTACCGCGCAATGATCTCTGTCGACACAGTGCAACGGTATATTAATTAGTTAACCGTGAATCGTGCGCGTATCGGCTACGTGATTATACCTCGTTCTAAGCACGAAGATATTTCACGACTCTATGAATTACCGCGGATATCGAGCATGACCTATCGAAAAGTGATTTTATTTCTAATAGAACTTCCTTTCCTGTTTCACAGTTCTCCGTCGGGTAAGCGTAAGAGAAACGAATAGTATAATATTATTAGTAAGAACGAACTTTGTCATCTTAGGAACCATAGGAACGGCGCGTGATAACTTGGATTTCGAGGACATAGATCCGGAGATAGCGGACGAATTAGATTGGACGAGACACCCCTGCCGACGAACTTGCATCGATGAGGCACCGCCGATGGAATGTCGTTATGTCTTTAAGTTAGAAGCTTATCACACGATGAGTAAAGCGTGCTACGATTGTCCGTTCAACATCACGGATTGCTTTCGTGAACACTGTATTCCAGCAGATGGTATCGAGAGATCGATTCTGGTAGTTAACCGACAAATGCCTGGACCGCCCATCGAGGTACATACATACGATACATCTGGTAGTAAGTAGTTAAATAACGTTAAAAGAAAAAAAAAACCGTGAAAGAAAAGACGAAAAGAAATGAAAGTTAATGGACGAGTAATTTTGTGAGATCTTCCACGTTTCAATTCTTTCTCTCGACTGTTTCCCTCTTCGAGATTTAACGCGTAAAACTCGCCAATTCGAACGAGGCGAAAATTTACTCGACTCCGTTCGATCGTTAAACAATACCAGTCTATTGTCCCAAGTCCTATAAGATCTATCGTCCTCGTTTATAATATCGTCTACAATATCGTTCTATATGGGACTGTAGAAACCGCGGCGACCGATGAGAAGGTCCCTTTAACCGTCGGGTGCCACGCGTTTTGCCACGCGCTTCGTCGATGTTCGCCATTTTTTCGAAAGATTGTAGACTGCAGATTTTCTCCGTTCGTTTCCACGATTAGATCGGAACATATTTAATCGTACGTATGACTCTATTTCCTCGATGAAAGGTGTGCCAAGGAGACCGGATAATAGTCGACGTGGTAAATTTGCTGCATTCCGAGAGCACTACGATGCACTGGCACGGTCAACATCACGTTAACACGCCGTACATGGATGGTGTACCCTATGTGTCGCAATGTCCGATTTCACCAGGTTCTACATTCCGTTACGATTACGTCGCTACGGAGGCCGGAACGCATTTTTGGCATTCTCATCTAGGTGGGAGGAGAACAATCGTGGACGTTGTACATTTTCATAAAATACTTTGGCCAGTTCGTTTAACGTTGGTGATTTTAGGGTTTCAACGGGGCGACGGTGTTTTCGGTGCATTGATCGTACGCGTGCCTCCGAAGATGAATTGGCACAATGTTTTATACGACATCGACGAACATACTGTTCTGATCACGGATTGGACCCATCAATTGGGAATAGATAAATTTTTAAGTCACCATCACGCAGGAGGAGATAATAAACCACCAAATTTGTTGGTAAACGGTCTAGGTCGTTTCGCGATTAATCAAAATAGGAGGACCGCGTCCACCGTTGTAATGCCGATCGCCACGTTTACCGTTAAGCAGGTAACGTTAATCGACGGGCGTAGATAGAGAAACACGCTTAAACTATTCGTACAATGTACAATGCGACGACGTTCCGTTTTCAGAATGCAAGACACAGGTTCAGATTGATCAACGCCGAGTTTTTAAACTGTCCGATCGAATTGTCCATCGATAATCATACTATACGTGTAATTAGTACGGACGGGCGGGACATCGAACCTGTCGAAGGTACGTGTACACAGATAGATGAAAGAGATCAGGTTTGATCAGGAAATGAAACGATTCGTTAACAGCAGAAATGGATAATTCCAGCGGAATCTTTGGTGAGCTATGCTGGAGAAAGATTCGATTTTGTCGTTGAAACGAATCGAAACCCAGACAATTATTGGATTCGATTTCGCGGATTAATGGATTGCGACGAAAGATTCACCAAAGCGTATCAAGTAGCTATATTACGATACGAAGGTGCAACCGATGAAGATCCTAACGGCGTGGTCACGTATGAACGTAAACCATCGAATGATTCGATTAAACAGGTGTGTTGGTGTCGGTATATCGGAATTGATCGATTGGCGGGTAAGTAGGTATGCATGCACGCGTGTAATACCCGCAGCTTGTTTCGACATCTTTCAGCGAGTGAATGCTTTAAACGAGGGTATGGAAACGAATGGAAGCATCAGCATGCCTTTGTTAAGAGCCATGGACGCGAACGACAAATCGAACACCGAAGAACCGGATTATCAGTTTTATGTGTCTTACGATTTTTACAAGAAGGACAATCCTCATTTTCATCGGGCAAATCTGTACGGATTCAACGAAGGTAGGGAATAGGTTACTTGCAAGTAAGTAACGTTGTTTCTTATTTCGTTGCTTATTTTGTTCGTACGTGAATGTGATATCGTTTTTAGTCAAGGCGACGAAGCGAGTACTTCTACCTCAGTTGAATCACATTTCGATGAAATTGCCATCCGTGCCTTTGTTATCTCAAAGGGATTTCATCGATCCCGATCGATTTTGTAACGCGAGCACTGTACAGGACTGCGAGCGAAACTACTGCGCTTGCACTCACGTGCTTCGAGTGAAACTCGACAGTGTAGTGGAAATTGTGTTGGTGGATGAAGGTTTGCCGATTATTTTTTAATCACCTCCTCTCGTTCGGATCGAACGCGAGTTTACTTACCGTTACTTTGTTGTGTTTCTTAGGTTTCGCTTATGACGCGAATCACCCGTTCCACCTTCACGGATATCAGTTTCGCGTAATTGCGATGGAAAGGGTCGGTAAAAATGTCACTGTTCAACGCGTAAAGGCATTGGACGAAAAAGGGAATATACGGAGAAATCTCGATCGTGCACCGTTAAAAGACACCGTAACGGTACCGGATGGCGGGTTTACCATAGTACGGTTCCATGCAAAGAATCCGGGTGTGTGTTCATACAAGTATACGGCAGATAGGGTTCCCTACGAGTTTTACTCACTTTGTTACTTTAATCTGTATACTTTTTCAGGTTATTGGTTGTTTCACTGCCACATCGAATTTCATGCGGAAGTCGGAATGTCGTTGATTTTTAAAGTTGGCGAACACGAAGATATGGTACCGGTACCACGTAATTTTCCCGTTTGCGGCAATTGGCAACCGGAAGGGATACATCGCGAACAGACTGCCGTGAACGTGACGAAGAACTCGAACCAGGAAACTTGGAGCGTTACGAGGGACAAAACTGAAAATAGTATTGCGCGGCTCGTAAAATTGTTACCGCTAATTCTAAGAACGGTGCAAGTTTCGTCTTCGACCAGCATCTCAGCCATTTCGTGGTTGTCGATTCTCTGTTGTTTGCTCGTGCTTATCGACGAGAAATTCCTCTAACGCAACTCTCGTATTCATTAAACGCTGACTGCTGGACGTATCTGTAACGGTCAAAATTTTATATCAACGTTTAGTATTTGAATTTTCTGCCATCGAATCTGTACACGCGTGGTTACATGCGAGTAACAATGGATTATTTTTTGAAGAAAAGAGAGAAACGTACATTTGCGTTCTTGCCTAATTTCGATTGTACATAGTTTTAATTTATTACTATATATATATATATATATATATATACTATTCTCTCTCGCTGTGATACGATTACTATAGGGATAATTTATTAAGATTTGAACGTTGTCGAATCGTATAGACTATTTTATAATACATGCATATAAGAGGCGAACATGTGGGATATTATGCGAGTGAATTCCGAACGAATTCTATCTGCTTATCGAGGCAGTCGAAATAACTGGCTTTCATCACAATTTTCTAACGTTCATTTATGGTAATTTGTTGTAAGGTAATTGCTTCCTCGACACTTTGTTGCAATATTATTTTATTTGGAACAAGATCGGTTTTGGTATTAAGTTCGGTATGTTCTCGTGTCGTAACATTCTACTGTAAATAATTAGAGAATTTTGCAGCAAATGAAATCTCTTCCTCCCTGCTCCGACGCATCGTTTTCTCTCGTAAGCAGTTCAGCCTCTCACTCGATTTGCGAGGATTGTATCACGATCACGCGGATGTACCGCTTTGAAATATAATTCACAATTAATTATAAATCGAAAGAGAACGGGAGAACATTGAACGCGTGTATAATTACTTGATAAAGTTGTCTTACACTATACGTGGGGCGTGTACACATTTCTCAATGTACTCTCAACCCGCATCCGGCTTACACTCGTGAAGGGTACTGCCTTGAAAGAATAAACGTAACGATCCGTACACGTTTTCAAACGTTTATGAAACATACAGTTATAACGTCTACTCTGATCGTAATCACAAACTTGTACGAATATTTATTTCTGCTTAACCTATACAAGGGGCAAAGAGGTCGGACGTGCGCGACCACACGCGAAGCTAAACATTATTATACATTTCTTGAGACGAGGAGGACGGATAAATGGAATAGCACATATCTTTTTGAGGCGGCCTTTGCAGTGGATGTGCCAATAGCTTGGCCATGTTATCGTGTAATTTGGCTGCGTTCCGTCCTACCTCTAATATGTATGAAAAATTTGTGGTGTCCAGTGTTGCTATTTCGGAATAAATTTCTTCGCATACATTTTCCAGGCAGGGTGGTTCGTGTACGTATAATACATCTAGGAAAAAATATGGATTTTTTGTAAGAGCATCCAGTGATCCTTTACCGGTTTGAAACTTTGGTACAGCATTGGAACGTGAATAGACTAAAATAACTCTGACGACGAATGTTGGAACCGTAACGTCGCGCTTGTTAGTTGGTAAATGCAACTTCTGTTGTATTTTATCGAACAACTGTCCAAGATCATAAGATCTTTTATCTTCCTCTAGCACGTCGTCGTTGATGAGATTCAAATGGTTGACAATGCTGTTGGTGTTATTAGTAAAATCGCAAATCCACTGAGCATTGTGAGAGTTCAAAATCATTAATGCGTACTCGTGGCTGTGCTGAATGATAGATTTAATGCAAACAAAACATTCGATAATTCGTTTGATCATAAACAACGGCGTATAGTTAGCGCCCGTAGAAAGTTTAAAAGGTGTACAATTTTTCTCTCTTGCCGTATCGATGACGAATAAAATTTTCTCCGGCAAGTTAATTCCCAAGATATTTGGCGTCAACGTACTATTCTCATCGGAACAGGACAACCTTCGTTCCGGTATTAAACTCGAGGCTTCATCGGTGTTACTCATTCTCAATCCGAGATAGGTTAATACACGCACGTGTGTAGGTGAACGAACGAATCTGTTAAACAATGATCATTCCTTAACGATTAACGATTGCAATTTCCCTGCAACTAAACGGGTTACTCTACACACCACCGCACTTCTTTCTCTGTCCAGAGCCGTCTTGGAGGAGCAGTGTAACTCTAACTTTCCCTCGTCCCGCAAGTTAAATACCACGAAATAGTCACCAAAGGATACGTGTCCCCCAAACATAAATCGACTAGTTTACGCGCATATGGATTTGCAATCTCTTCCGATAGAGACTAGAGATACATAGTACGACAGTGTAAACGAGAAAAAGCATTGCCGCTGCTCGGTGTTGCGCTGCGTCTGGAGACAGAGGACGCTGCGTGAACTCGATTTTAATCGTCTAACGTTTTAACTGTTCCTCGTCGTACGCTAAGATAAATGTTTATGTAAATAAGTGTTATTAATGACGAATGTAGTAGAACAAGAAGCGAACAATCAATTTGATTAACGCGTTATCGTTATTCGTGGTATAATATAAAAAAGTATGTTCGCTTTGAAAGATTATGGTAGCAGCGACGATAACAGCGGATCTGAAAGTGAAACTGAAAACAAGAGGCGCGAGGTTAACCGCACCGTGGACTCTGTTAACTCAACCGACGTTAAACGACGTTGTCTGTCGGAAAAATTGGTCGCGTCTGTAAATATGGAAATCTGTTCTGCGCCGGAAGTAATACCGACGGTAATCACCGGCGTGAATAATTAATCATTTTCGATCGATTTATTTCGACTAACGATATTTATTGTATTCGATTCTATTGATTCTATTTGTTTGTATCTATAGGGGACCGAGTTATGCTTGAATCACGTGGATTCAACTGTGAAAGAAGTGATGCACAATCCTAGGTACGAAGAACTATTTGCCCCCGATGTCGGACCAGAAAATCCATTTAAAACGCAGCAACAACGCGCTGCGAAAAATATGCTTTCTGGATACGTCGAGAAAGCTCATATAAGCGAGTTTCAGTTTGAAAATCAAAGAAGAACTTTTGCCAGTTATGGTACGTGTATATAATAGTGATGCGCGCATAGTAAATCGTAAGAGAAAACGTGTAAGACATGGATGGTATGGTTATGCTAAACACATCGTGTTATAGGATATGCGTTAGACCCAACTGTGGATGGTAGCGCGGAAGAGGGTAGAACCATTATCGGGGCGAAAGATGCAGCCGAGGAGTCTGGTGGTAAAACGGTATTCGAAAGTACAACGCTGAGGGCTTCTGACAAAAGGAAGCGTCACAGAAATGATAATCCCGCTGATGTCGAAGGATTTTTGGGCCCATGGGGTGGATACATAGACGAAAAACGAGTTATTAAACCGACGGAAGAGGAAGCCGCAGAATTGCAAGAAATCTTAGCAAAGAGAAATAAGAGAGGGAAACCGATGGAAGAGAAACCGCTCGAGGAGAAAACAGTGTTACACAGTAAAATCAAGTTGTGGCTTTCAAAGCGTATAAGAATGATCTAATAAACAAGAAAAAGGGTGTAAGCGTTGAATACATTTTTTCAGTTAAAGATAGCGTGGACTATCAAGGCAGATCGTTTTTGCACGCACCTCAGGACGTTGGAGTCAACTTAAAATCGGAATCACCGCCCGACAGATGTTTCCTGCCGAAAGCACAAATTCATACATGGGAAGGACATACCAAGGGCATATCGCAGATCAGATGGTTCCCACGTACAGCGCATTTGCTACTTTCCTGCAGTATGGATTGCAGAGTGAAGGTAGGTATATATATATATATATACATATATTTATGTATACGTACATGTACACGTATAGATTTGTATGGAACGCGATGGCAACGGAAACGAGACGGTATCGTATGATTTTAAGTATAGCTGTGGGAGGTTTACAAAGACAGAAGATGCATTCGAACGTATTATGGGCATCGTCAAGCTGTCAGGGACATAAGTTTCGATAATGATGGAAAGAGATTTTTGTCCGCTGGGTACGACCGTTACGTAAAATTGTGGGATACGGAAACGGGAGCTTGTATTAGTCGATTTACAAGCAGGAAAATCCCATATTGTGTTAAATTTAATCCCGATTCGGATAAACAGCATCTGTTTGTAGCAGGTACCAGCGACAAAAAGATTATCTGCGTGAGTAGCGATCTTGGTATATTCAGATGTTTATAGAATTTCAACTGAATTTCTTGGCAACTTTTACAAACGACGAACTGTCTAAACTGGTTGCAGTGGGATGTCCGTTCTGGTGAAATAACGCAAGAGTATGACAGGCATTTAGGAGCTGTGAACACGATAACGTTTGTAGATGAAAATCGAAGATTCGTAACAACATCGGATGATAAAAGTCTGCGAGTTTGGGAATGGGATATACCAGTTGACATGAAATACATAGCCGATCCATCGATGCATTCTATGCCAGCGGTTACACCTTCTCCGAATCAAAAGTGGCTCGCGTGTCAAAGTATGGATAATAAAATAGTGATATTCTCTGCATTGAACAGGTTTAAAATGAATCGTAAGAAGACATTCACGGGACATATGGTTGCCGGATACGCGTGCGGTTTGGATTTCTCTCCCGACATGAGGTAAGAAGAAAATTTGTACGCGTTAACCGTTGTAAATTATTTAATTGTTTCGTTTCTTCGAAGCTATCTCGTATCGGGAGATGCGGATGGAAAATGCTATATTTGGGATTGGAAAACGACAAAATTGTACAAAAAATGGAAAGCGCACGACGGTGTGTGCATCGATGTATTGTGGCATCCTCACGAGCCTTCGAGACTCGCTACAGCTGGTTGGGACGGAAAAATAAAGTATTGGGATTAAATTTCAACGACCTTTTTACAAAACAACTTATCCTTACACTTGTATTTGTATTTCATATTACATGTACATATAGATTTGTTTCGTATATATTTTCGTACATATTTTCACATTTACCGTACCATTGATAATATATAAAATTGGAAATTTATTTACTCGTTGCATAATAAAGAAACGAACTTTTAAACATACATACGTACAGGGGAGGAGAGAGAAAAAGTACTCTAATGCTCTGAATATTGTCGTGTACAGTTTATACAATTTTTAATAATCGTAAGGAATCACCAATTGTATTTCCCTACCGTTGAGATAGAAGTGATAGAATAAAACTGCTGTCGTAGCGTCTTCTCATGGCGGTAGCAAAAATCAATAGTGCGCGTCACGATGTCTGCCGCTTTTGTTCCGTGCGTCGTTGCGAACAGAATGTTTTCGGTAGCCATCGTGTTAAATTTTTCGAATCCGATTGTTTTTAAACCAAAAAACTGTGTTTAGCAACAAGTGTTCCGTTTTAAATGTTTGCGACAATTTAATGCGACGAGTCCATTGCAGTGAATATCGCGAAAGTGTACGAAAATCAGTCGAGGAAATCGTTACTTAATGGAAAGGTAACAGTATTTTTACGTACACGAGTAATATATATGTATGTCCGTTACGTGTATTTTTGTTCATCGAATACCAACCATGTTCATAGTTGAGATTTAATCGTACGAAAAAGATATAGACTGCAACGTTATCGTTTAACACGTGGTCCGTTCGTACTACAGTGTTTCGGCATCTGCATACACGTATGTCGTCGGATTGAACAGTCAGTGAAAGAAGAAAAGATATTGCATACGCACGAGTATCGGTAAAAATATTTTTAAGAATGAAAACATGTGTTGTCGACGAGAATGAAAACATCTACGCGATATAATAGGCTTCGCGTAAAAATGGATGGGCCTGGATTAGGATATTCGTACCACCTTCCTTCCGCAGGATGGAATCTTCGAGTGAGAAACGTGCTTTCACAGTTCAGCGATCTCTTCAGTGAATTTAACAAATACATTGCACCTGCCTATCATCATGATCGATGCGAAAGGTACGCAATAAACACCACGTACATTGCTAAGAGTGCGTTATATTGTAATATTATTTTCCTTTCTTAGATCTGTTCAGATGAGACTGTATTCTATGCATAAGAGAGAATTTGTCATGGTATTTGTCGCATTTTTTGCCTGCTTTGGATTGGCGGTATTTATCGGACTTGCAGGTAAGCGAACATAATCGTCAGAAAAAGAACGATGACCAAGATGATATTTTTCTCCTATCATTACTCAGGTCCTCCTATTACTTGTACAAGCGAACAGAGAGCTCAATTAAACAGCAGCGAAATTGCCACTGGTCCGTTTGTTATGAAAACGCCTCTGTTATCCGCATACAGTCAACAATTATGGGTCATAGCAAAGTTACTGACATCTAATAACGATGGTGATACAGATGAGACACGATAAAAGAAAAAAAAAAAAAAAAAAAAAAAAAAAAAAAAAAAGTTTCTAAATGCATTTAACTCTCTGACAGACTTATTGTGATTAATCTTGGTTTACTTGAAATTTTACAGATGAAAGGTACGATAAAAGTTTTCAAATAAGCATCTCCATAGATGGTATTGCCATTGATCGTAAACTCAGACCTGTTTTATCGTCGGAAACTGGACACAATAGGTACGTTTGATACGGTTCGTTTCATTATTTACGCGACGTATAATCGAACGTATAATCACTAGGTCGCGCCTTCTTTTTCTCCCGTAGAACCAGACACTTGAAATGCGAGAGACAAACTTGCGAAGAACTAGTAGTTGCGCATCTTGGATTTCTCGATTACAGTTACTACATTATTACTGTTCGTTTTCATGGACTCGAGAGCTTCCATCAACGTTATAGCATACGCGAGCTCACGTTCTACGTCAGTAAGCACTGTATATAAATAAAACGTATATACGTATATATATGTGTGTATATCAGATCGTAAGATTTGTGAAAGTTGAGACAATCGCACTTCATATATTGCTTCTTCCATTGCCCATAGTTCAAGAATTATAATCCGGCGTTTACGGAATTTGAGATTTGGTTTCGATTTATCTTCTTGTTAACTGCGTTTGGAGTTATGGTAAATAATAATCTGCGTGTACATTAGCGTTACTATCGATAGAAGACATTACGTTATTTTTAGTGCTGGTTTGGACATTCTCTTCGAAAATATCCATTACACGATTGGTCGATAGAACAGAAATGGATCTCTATACTCCTTCCCTTGTTGATTTTATACAATAGTAAGAGACGTTAAGAAATTGAATTTTCCACATGTTTTCAAACGTTTACAGATGATTAATTGGTTTCACTTTTTTAGATCCATTATTCCCAATGACATTTTTGATAAATTCCTGGATACCTGGTATGATAGATGCAATTCTACAGACAACATTCCTTTGTGCAGTTCTCATGTTTTGGTTGTGCGTTTATCACGGTTTGAGACAAGTACGAGCGCCTTTTAACTGATGTTATGTAAGTGCGATCGCGGTATCGATTCCGCATAATATACGAGGATATTTTACCGTTTCAACAGAACGAAAGACGTCTGATCACGTTTTATTTACCAAAAGTTTTGGTGGTCGGATTACTATGGTGCTCGGCGCTTATTCTGGCTACATGGTTGCGCTGTACAGAATTGGAAGATCCAACTTATAATTACGTTCTGGACACGTCCAACTATTTCGTACGTTCTCCAGTAAATTAATCTAATCGAATATATTACTTAGTGTCTAGAAACTGACAATTTTAGTTGAGACTTGAAAAATTATACGATTGTAGGGTTTCAAAGTGTTCTTCTTCACGGTAGGAGGATTTTATATAGCGTATCTGTTTCTGTTGATATTGAAGGCGTACAGCGAATTGAGATCTATGCCGTACTTTGGTATGATCACAAACTTATTTGCCCTTGCATAGACGCGCATTAGACGCCCATTTACACTATTTTTTCCTGCCTGTTTCGTTTCTCAGATCTTCGGTTACGTTTTCTGACGTTACTTGCCGGTGTGGTTTCATTGGTTTGTGGTTGCGTGACAGCGCGCCAATTTGGAGCTGGTATTTTTGAAGATAGCTTTGCTTCTCGCCTCACCACATATTATCGTTCGTCTGCACAGTTTATGGCCTTGTACGGTCTTTTAAATTTTTACTTGTACACAATGGCTTATGTGTACGCGCCAGCATATCAACAAGTATACGGTCAACGTGAGTATTTTGTAATTTCGACGGCGAATACGAAGACTATTCATAAATCGGTATTATATTAACGAATTATTTTAACGCCAATATCAGACTCTTCTATAACCAAGGACAACCCTACATTCTCTATGATCAACGATTCCGACGAAGACGTCATTTATGGATCGGACGAAGAAGTTGTATACGAGTCAGACGAAGATAGCCGACGGCCTCTGACTCATTCGTCTCGTAATGCGACTTAAAACGGGCAGGAAGGATTTCCAAAGTGTGAAAAGCGTGGTAATAAGGGAGAAAAAATGTAAAAAAGAAAAAAAAACTATGAGAGTCGTAAATAGTGTGATATCTTGTAAGATAAAGGAACGAAATATATTATTCTAAGCCAAACCAAATAAATATTGTATGGAATTTCCGTACATACTCGACTGGCGCGTGTTATTTTCAAATTTATGATACACACACACGTAATTGTAAAGTATGATATAAAAGGTATTCAATTGGCTACTACGCTATACAGGCATCAGAGTAATGGAGATATATGTCACGGGTAAGAATGTGACCGTCCAATAAGAATCTGTTCTTCTAGTGCTGTTACTTCCCATTGGTCGCTTGCGTTTAAATTGACGAGACTAAGTGCAATACGAGTCGACGGCAAGTCTCGATCCACCATAATTGAAAAGTTGTATCAGGTGGTAACGACTATCGAATGTTTACATTTGTGATCTGTCTTTTCTTTAATCTACAAAATACAAATATCTTACCGTTGTACCATTGTTCGAAATAAAATATAATATAATTAAAAATTCACCGAGTTTACGGTAATTTTTGTCAACCGATAGATCGCGACTGGTAGTTATCGGATAAGTAAGGTACGATAGTTGGTGCAGTTGTGTAAAGAGGTTATAGCAGGGGAAACCGTTACTAAAAAAAAGAAAGAAAGAAAGAAAGGATTATTTTCCTACGAATGTAAACAATAGTATACCAAAGAAATTGTTTTAGGCGAGCACGCTGTGAAGTATGCCGAAATCAAAGGAGTACGTCTCTACCGATGATAGCGATGAGGTATTTTATTTTTTTAACGAAGCAGCATGTTTTCATATTTTCTTTGTACTTTGAAGAGGAACGCGTGTGCATGTTATATTTAAACACTAATAGATTGGTACGCGAATGCAACATTTTAATATCACTTTTCTATACAAGGACGTGAAACCGAAGAAGAAGCAAAAGTTAGATGTAGGTAGCAAGGAAGAGAAGACGTCAGAGAAAACTAATAAAGAGTCTAATGTAAACGAGGACACTGCTTGGGATTTGGGAAGTAATCGTCAAGTTTCAGTAAGGGATTTTAAAGGGAAATTATATGTCGATATCAGAGAAATGTACTACGATAAAGATGCAAACTTAAAGCCTGGAAAGAAAGGTATCAATACCCGATTACTCTTCTCTTTTGGCTGTTATCGTTACAGGAATTTTAATGGAAAACTACCAAGATAAACCTTTGCATTCGCAGGTATTTGTTTAAATATGGCCCAGTGGCGAAAATTACTATCCGTCATAGATGACGTGGACAAGGCTGTAAAATCCAAGTCGTAAATATTTGTTTTCTTACGCGATAAGTAAATACTTGAAAGGTTTGTTATTATATTATGTCTAGCACTGTTTCCCATTTGAGACCAGCTGAACGAAATAATCAATAAAATATTTTTTCCATCCTATGCCAAGATACATTTAGAAATTTAACGCTATTACACGTACCTCCTTGCCCCCACCCTCCTTTACAATACGCAACGCCGGAAATTATTTGTTTCTGACGATGACGATCGGTGAAATAGAACGGTGAAATAGAAAATGATTTATGCTGTAATGTGATTGCGTATGATATATGTGTCGTTGTAAGTGTTTGTACAATAGCGTAGAATTAAAATTATTTATTTTACGCTGGTCCATGAACAGAAGTGAGAAATTTGTCTAGATCTAAATTGCTAAGTAATGTTTGCGGGTCTGTTGCGTACCGTTGTTTTTCATCAGTCTAAAAGAAAAATAAGTATCGCGATTAATATTTATACATTGTTTAACAATTCGCGGCCAAATAATTCTAGACTTACTACTTTACTAACCTCCTCCTTGTTTTCTTTTGCCTCTGATATTTTTCTTTTCGGAATTTTCGCACTAGCGTTGTCTGAAAGTGAGATTTTGAAGAAATTTGTATATACATTTGATGTAGAATAGTTGGTGGCAGAATTACATTTTACCTTTATCTTTTATTTCTAGAAAAGCTCTGTCCACTTTCGACCGTTTCTTATCGTTGTGTTGTAACTCGGTGTCTTTTTCGTTCGGCGCGGCAGTCCTAATTCCAACTTTCTTCACTTTGCAGATAACGGGCTTATCCAACGGGGACGAGGTTGCCAGAGGCTTGGCTTTGGTTATACTTTTCATAGTTTCACCGTCGGCAAAGGCTTTTTCACATTTAACTGGGGATTTCTTGTTCCCTAATCGTTTTTTAGATTTTGGCGGCAGATTAAATATCTCTTCGTAATCAGTAGCTGTCATTACTTTGACGCATTCGTCGTTATTCTGATTCTCGTTTAGAATAATATTAATTTGGAATTTCAACTGATGATTGGTGTATCTTCGTCTCCTCTTTTTGAGGCATCCATTCTCGTTCTCGTATAAAAACCAATATTCTACGGAGTTGGGAAAAGTCGCATTACGGTCCGTCTTGCGATTACAATTCATAGGGTGGCACTGAGATTCTCCGGTGCAATCGTGCTTAGATGTTGGGACGAGCTGCAACGATTGAAGTACGTGCGATAAACTCTTACAATTTTCTGCCCCATCAGCAGCCCTTCTCGCAGCGTCGATTATTTCAGTAGGTATGATGTCTTTCTGACTAGTCAAAAGGTTGCCGGCAGCATTGGAGGTCTTGTGATCGCTTTCATCGTCACTGAATAGGTCTCGCTTTACTTGGTCAATCTTTGATTTCGATAAGCTGGTACATGGTTTACCACTACCGGTACCGTTTAAGTATACCTTTAGTTTGTACGTGTCCTCTTTGATGTTACGATGTACGTTTTCTACAGCTTTCAATTCATTTTCCTGTAAAATAATTTTATTACTTTTACATTTCTCGATTTCCGAGCCAGATTCAACTGGAATGTATTTAGGTTCAAGATTTTCTGTCTTGTCCAATTTGATCGTTTTGTCAGTCTCCATAGTTTTCATGTTGCAATGGTTTTCTATTTTAGATACATTCTCTTGTTTCTCTTTTCTTTCTGCGTTTTCTTTTGCTGTTGTTCGAATACCATTCTGCGAGTCATCTTTCTGAACATTACCATCCGTTTCGTTTAAATTTTTCAAACTGTATTCTTTATTTTCAGGTGCACTGTTTATACGCAAATCGTTTATCCTCACGACGATGTCGTTACCATTACAGCTACGATTATGATTGTTGCTACCATTGTCATTGCGATTCCCTTCGTATTCATCACCGTTGTGGTGGTGGTTGTTGTTGTTAACTAGATTATCCGCTTTTTCCATCTTTTTCTTTTTTCTTTTCTCGTTAAATTGTTTTTTCAGATTAGCATTATTCGTACCCTTAAAAATGATTCGCTTGTGTCGCGTTTTTGTTCTAGTAAGATTGTTTGTCGGAATTTCACGAAATTTTGCAATCATACGTTGCCGTTTAGCCTCCAATTGAACAACCAATTTTTCATCTACGGTTAAAGATTTATGTTTTTTTTGCGATATGGATGAATTTTTAATAGATTTACCAGGTTTAAAGGCGTTTGAAGGCAAAGAATTTGATTTCAAATAGTGCGCATTCAATATCTTAGGTTTTTGTTTCAACCTGTTGGATGCAGAATTTTCAAGAGATAAATTTCGATTCGATCTCGACGAGTGTCGATCTTCCGATGTTATTATCGCTGAAATTTTTGAAGATAAATTAGTTAGATTTTCTATACCAGCCTTCGAACTATTCGGGGTCTCGGAAATGTTTACTTCGTTGAGCAAAGTATCGTCTTTGATAGGTGTTTCTTTTGCATTGGAGTTTAAGTTTTCTTCGTTGCGGAATACTGAGAATACTTTCGTCGGCGAAGATTCGCATTTTTTAAAAGCAGTAATTGTTTTGTTATCCGTTGAAGTTATCGAGCTCTCTGTTTTCCCTGTTGTTGTATTTGCGTAGATATGACTCAAAATTTTATGACATTTCTTACTGGAAGAAGATTTCTCCGCAGAATTTGTTACTTTTATATGACTATTTGGAACAGATGACGATGGCGACGGCAGCAGCGGCTGCGATGGCGGTGGCGGTGGTGGTGGCGGCGGTGGCGGTGGCGAGGACGATGAAGACGATGAAGAGGACGATGACGACGAGGATGACGATGACGATGACGACGAGGATGACGATGACGACGACGACGACGACGACGACGACGACGACGACGACGACGACGACGACGACGACGATGACGAAGAGGAGGAAGATGATACCGATGCGATGCTCTCGTTCGATTCTTCGCTATTTGATAAATATTTTTCGGTATTTGTATCCCTTTTATCAGAAATATTTATATTCTCGTTGTTAATGTTATCTCGAACAACGTCCGGTTTTACGTAACGCGTTGAATCCCGCGAGGTAGCTATTTTCAGTTCTTTTATAGTTTCTTCTTTCGGCAAATTCTCTTTGATCACTTCGAACTGTGTTATTTCCAATTTGGTAGATATACAAGTAGTTCCATAGGTATTCGCAGAAGTAATAGGCTTACGAGCTGGGCACCGATTTTCACAGCCCAATGTGGTCTTTGAGTGCTTCTCGAGATGTTGTCCTTGCTCCGAGTTAGGTTTATAATATGGGGAGCAGCAAGAGCTAATATGGGGTTCCTTTCTCGTATCGTCCTTGGTCGTATCCTCTTCTACTTTCGGAGTTAATGCTATGCAAGGGGTTTTCGGAAATTCAGGCGTGCTTATAAAACTACGCATCTTACTGGAGTCTTCGTTCGATTTGACGAACGGAGTGGTCGTATTGCTGTTCGGGGTGAGCAATCTCGGTGTCGGTGGGACGTCGGAAGAGGTGGTTTGAAAAAATTTTCTCGGTGTTTCCAAGTCGTTCAAATTAGGCATTTGTAACAATTGTTGCGTAATATCCGTGCAAGTTTTTGCTACGACAAAGTTCTCTGAATTCTGCGCGTCGACTACGGGGGGATCAACGGCTATTTCTGAACACGGTTTTTCATCAGCCGCTCGGCTGCTCTTATTCAAATCGGTTTTCAATGTCTTCAACTGAGCATACTTTTTTTTTATACTTCTTTTTTCTTTCCTCGGTAAATTTCCGTTCATCGTTGTCGCGTTGTCCAACTGGCGATTCATCTTTTTTAATTTCTGTTTCATAACAGCGTTGCGATATACCATCTGTTTGAAACTGGCATCGTTTCCTTTTGCGTCGGTTACATTATCTTTCACGATTGTATAATTAATGGTACGAGCGACAACCGGTAAATCTTTATTCGTATCGGATGTGTAACTCGACATTGTGGGCTTTTTCGTTTTCGTTTTTCCTTTCGACGTATGCGAATCGCGCTTATCTTTCGAGTTCGTTTCCGTTCGATTATCGCTGTCGGTAGAACTTTTCTGTTGATCGTCCCGAACGACGGTCACGTGCACAGCTTTCCGCAAGTCCGCATCCCACGTGTCTTTCGTGAGTTTCGACGATTTCAAGTGAGTTTCGACCAAGTTTGATCCCCCATCCTCATCGGGGGAAACGTCCCGGTTTAGGTTCGAGCGTGGAGCGGAAAGATCGGTTACAATTAGACCGAGCCCGTTATACTTTTCCCAGTCGGCCTTAAGTTTTGGCAGAGGACTTCGCGCCGCGGACTTCGGAAGTCTACAAGGTCGACAAAGTTTCAACGGAGTTTTTATTTTATGCGTAGACATCGTGGCATTTGTAAACGGTGGAGACATGAAGAGCGAAGTTCTGCAGACAGACCTGACAGATCTGGAGGAGTAATGCGCATTATTATCGTTTTCGTTGGCCATTTTGTCGAACGGTGTAGCTACTTTCAGCGGAGTGTTAAAGTCGAGGGCCCTTATATGGCTGTTTCTCCTTCGTGGTGTTGACAAGCTTAATCGATAATTTTTCGATCTACTTCTCAGCAACGAACTCGGTGATCGTTTGTTAATGATATCGCAGTCGGATAGAGTCGTAGTTTTCGAAGGTGAAACATCGATCGTCGTTGACGCGGCAACAGCTTTCCCGTCCATCTGAACGATAGGTGTCAGATCGATGTCTGACAAGCTTTGATTTTGATTGCTTTCGCTGCAATTGAACTTTATGTAAGGAGATAATCCAGAACCCGTCAAGCTGACGTTATCCTCTATATTTATCGTAGGCATACTGGTACTATCCAACAATGTTTTCGTGCTAGTTTCATTCCCGTAAAGGGTTATCGATTCCCCGGTGATTAGTTTGCCAGTACTGGATAACGTAGAGGTTGTACCCGAGTTATTGCCGCTAAAGCAAGTATCGGCAGTGTTTATCATTTTATTATTATTATCAATTTTATTCTCGGTCTTTTGGCACGTTTGTATCGCTGTTGCAGCCGTTGTGGTGGTCGCTGTCGTCGTCGTCGTCGTCGTCGTCGTCGTCGTCGTCGTCGTCGTCGTCGTTGTTGTTGTTGTTGATGCTGTTGCTATTGCTGTTGCTCCTGCTGCTGCTGCTGTTGTTGTTGTTGTTGTGATTGTCATCGTTTTTGTCGACGTCATGGTTATCGTACAGGAGATCAAGTTTTTCTTCGGATCGTCGGGTACGTTGAAAATCGGAGACGAGACTTTTTGAGCGACGTTCACGGTCGTTAAATACAACGTTTCCACGAAATCTTTACTCGTATCGCCAATGGTGGTCTCCTTCGGGACAATAGGAATGAACCGCGAAGTTGTAGCGGTGGATATGGGACGAGCCAGCGGGTAAGTCGACTGTCTTGTTGACAGCACGTTGCTTATCTCTTCTTTCGAGCACATCACTAACGTCGGCATTGTTATTAGGTTTTGTCTCGATACACTATTATAATCTTTCGCGTTACCTACCGCCTCCGCATGTTTAGATTTCGTTGCCCGTAACCGCTTTATCGAGGTCCTCTTGTCTTTAATCTTTGATTCCGTGTTATTATCGCTGTCCTGAATCGTTCGCGTAACGTCGATATCGTGCTTTTTCTTATTGCCAGCTAGACAGTTTTCAGTTTGCAATGATGCACCTGTATCAAGAGTCTGTTTGAATGTTGGCAATTTTTGTTCATTCGTCGGATTCTCTGTACAATCCAACAGATATACAATTTCCTGCGTTCGAGTATCGTTTGCAAGTGCTTGCTTGTCGCTTGTCGTTAATTTGTTATTAACGTTGATGCTCGCGTTTATTATGCTCAATACCGCAGCTGCGTTTTGGTCCTCCAATATATTGTGCTCCTCCTTCTCTTGATCTCGTTGTTCATCGTCGATTCGGGCATTTTGTTGTCTAGAAGAGCTACGAAGTCTATGCTTCAACGGTAGATCTGGTGCAGCATTGAGTTCGGTAGGCGGTTTATTACTGACATCTAACGTAACGGATTCCGAGCAACCATTGTTTCTCGCAATCGATTCGTTTCCCCGTTGTTTCTCTTTGGAATTCTCTGGTTTAGATTCGATATCTTCGTCGGGACTTGTATCGATCTCGGTGTGAGGCCCGATGATCTCGTCTAGAAATTGTTCAAACACAGGATCGGACTCTGTCGCTTCTACTATCGATTTAATCGCATTATTCAATTCTATCATGATAGAAGTGTTTGTTTCACCGTTGAAAGAGTTATTGTTTAAACTTTCGTCTTTCGATAATGCATCCGTTGGTAGTATAGCTTTGTTAATATTCTCTGCGATTCGTTCTTGCAGCTCTGTACGGTTCAACAGCTCTTTCGTTAGTAGCTGTGTAATCAAATAGAAGGCGATGTGAACAATAAAAACGATTGATTAAAAATCGCTGAAGAAATTACAGGGAGGTGACTTACACTCAAATTTTCTATCGGTTCGTCGTTAATTTCTGATCCGGATTCCGGTGTATCGTACGGAATAGTCTGAACTTCTGCGCACGAATAGCTCAGTAATTCTTCCGTGCTTGTTGCTGCGGTACATTTATCAAGTGTACACGATATTTTTCCATCGTTCTCCCTACACACCGTATCTATGACGACTATATCCTTCCTGCCCGGACTACTTTGATCGCCACCTAATCCAAGCGTGAAAACAACTAGATCACGTTTCCTGCATATTCTTACATCATTATTACTATTATTAATATATTCATCGATAACGCTATTTATCGCACGGTACGGTCATCGTTACTGCCGATTCAGTTCAATTTAATTAAACAGAATATTAATAGGATATATTACACAACTCCTTACATACATAACGTGCGTTCGAATTGGACAGACCTTGATGTTGCCGTGCAGTCTTGTATTTTTTCTCTTTGTCGTCAACCTGGTTGGTTTCAGTTTGTTCAAATATATTTGTGTGACCAGGTAGACTCTCCAGTTGAGTCGCTTCCACGCTATCACAACTAGATACTGTGGTATCAGCGCCAAGAAAACCGATGAGAATGTATTGAAAATATAAAAATGTAAATAAAAATGAGTGGAAGATACCTTGAGTGGAGGATAAAGCGGAATGCTGCGTCGTGTTCAACGTTACTTTTGTACGTTTACATCGTTCACGTTCCGTGTTACTGTGACGTCTCTTACGTGCGCTGCCAGATATTATAGGAGAGCCGTTGCACATTTGAGAATTGGTCTATAAATACACAAGTATACTGTACGATAGTGTCAGAATATATTGTACAAAGCGGTAGTATTGTAACGACGCGCTACATATACATATACATATACATATATAATAGAATTGCGACTGATATTCCTGATTCACCTGCGAAGGAACGTTGATATTAACAACAAAACGTTGGCCACGTGTTTCTTCGATCAAAAATTTCAACTGTTCGAGTAAATCTCCGCAATGTTTTAGCTGCTCGCGATCAGATATTTTATTAACGTGTTCGCGAACTACAAATGGAGAAATATTGAAATATTAAGGGGAATCGAAGCGAGAAATGAAACATTTTTCTGAATTGAAACGAACGACGACTCTTACCGATTGCACCGATGGCAAAGTACTTTTCGATAACGTCCATCAAAGTCATTCCACTGATTCTAGTATTAAATCGTTTGCCATTCGAGATGACCGTACGACACTCTTGCAAATGCGAACACGTCTCTAGAAATATGTTTGCAGCCTCTGTGCATTTTTCATCTTGAAGGTATCCTGAAATCAATTTCTTTTGTAATAATCGAACAGGAATGTTATGCCGGATCTTTTGCATTCCCGCCATACAACAGGGATGTTGGAAAGCTCGAGATACACGTTCATTTATAATATTAATGTTTCCCTTACCAAGAACCAATCTAGCTACTTCAGATGGCAATAATGTTTCCATAATGTTTGTCAATATTCAGATTCCCATTTCGTGTTGATGAAATGCGATTATATATCAAGTTTGAAAATAATACAACTGAGCATGTAATATGTGTTTAGATGCGTGAATGTATCTACGATGCGAAATAACATGATAAAACTCGAATGAATAACTAGAAAGCAATTTGACCAACCTGAACAAATTAAAGACTATACGTAACACACACACACACACACACACACACACACACACACACACACACACACACACACACACACACACTAACTTGCTACTTGGTAATAATTGCAACGCACGTACGTTTGTGAGAGAAAGCTGCGAAAAAATTTAGTATTTTCCAAAATTGTGAGCTTATATTAAAAATATTTTTCCGCATAATAATATCTGCCTTTTATCATTTCTCGCGTGCTTACAGATTTGTAAAGAATGACAAACTGGCAAATGGAGGTTGGAAGAATGACATTATATATATTATTTCCCATCGGTGTGTATTACTATTTCAATCAGTCGGACAGCCTTGACGAATGGATAAAGGAAGAGAAGAAAAAGTTTGCTCCTGTAAGTGGTAAGCAACGGGAGGAATTCGCACAGTTTATCGAAGAATTTAATAACAAACAACGTATGAGGCAACTGGTGGAAATGGAAGCCAAGTATCAGGAGACGAAGATGAAGTAGGTTCTCTCTTGTAAAACTAAAGAAATATAATACATATATGTTATAAAGTAATGTTATAGATGTTTCTTATTTGAATGAAGTTTAATATTTGCGTTTAATATAAGAAAAATTGACAAGTCGCGGAAATAATGATGAGAATCGCGTACAAGATGTTCTTCGGTCGGAATTCGGACACGGCGGGGGCATAAACTATTTAGTGGCACCGTTTCCGATTGGTCGGTTTGAAATTTTTCAGTCGCACCAGTGTTGCATGCACAATGAACCGGCAAGAGAAATCTGTTTAATTATTGATAACACGCATCATCTCTATTCTTTCCCTCTATCTTATTATTTGTTGTTTATTAAACAAATTTTAGTAATATCGTACAAGTTGTTGTTAGCCAACTGTGCAATAAGAAATAGTACTATTGTATAGAGCTAGCATCGAATAGGAAGTAATTGGAATATATGTGGTTAATACATGGGAATTTAACGAATAGAAAGTTTATCGTATTTAATTCACGATTTGGTAGACGCTGAAATCTTATTATTCTGTGAAAGTAAAAAGCAAACAGATTTTTCATCTATAGTAATACATAGCAACAGAATATCATGTAGATTGTTAATTATTGTAATTACAAGTATTTGGGATTACAGGGGTGAAACCCCTGATCAGTTTTCTATATAAAAATAATGAATGGTTTTACATTTCAGAATTGAAAATTACTGAAATAAATAGATAAAAAGTTGCAATGGTTCAGTTACGGTACACTCGGAATTTATTTTTGCGTGGAGTATGCGTTATATATCTGTTTGCGTTTCTTAGCTTTTATATACAAATTCCGGGTGAGTACTCTGCTTTACTTTGATTGAAATTAATGTCCCGACGAGGGACAATTTTGTTTCACATTAACGTTTTTCCCGTTTGTTTTCGATTACGAAAAAGGATTGTACGGCGATAATGGGATTCTACCGGCTAGGACTCAGTTAGATCTGAAAAGTCGTACACCTTTACTTGCTAAATTTAGACAGAAACCATCATTGCTATGGTTTGCTCCTTACTTTGGATTAAATGTAGAGTACATGTTAGATGTATTATCGCTTGCTGGAATTGTACTTTCCTTTGCGGGGTAATAATCAGTTGGCTGAATTTATCATTTCGGTTATATTTTAATGTATTTAATGTAATATACACGCTACGGCTTGACTAGCGGCTAATAATGGCGATTTTCAGATTTCTTTCGCAAAAGTTTTGCATCGCACTGGTATTTGCGCTACTTTGGTCATTGTATTATTCTATGTATCAAATTGGTCAGACGTTTATGTGGTTCCAATGGCAAGTATTTTCCGAATGTTTGAAGAGATACGAGTATACTTAATACTTGATATATACTTTTACAGGGATGTACTTTTATTGGAAGCAGGATTTTTATGTATATTTGTAGCACCGTTTTGCTACTCGCAAAATGGCAAAACAAGCACTCCGTGCGATGCGTTGACATTTTGGACGATACGCTGGTTACTTTTCCGCTTGATGTTTTCTAGCGGAGTAGTGAAACTTACTTCCGGTTGTCCGATATGGTGGAAATTAGATGGTATAAAATTTGAACAAACATATTTCAGGTTTCGATCAAGCTGGAAGAGAATGTTTCCTTTTCGTTTCCAATAATATGTTTCAGCTTTGAATGTACATTTCGAATCGCAGTGTATACCTACTCCGTTAGCATGGTACGCGCATCATTTACCAACCTGGTTTTTACGCTTCACCACTGTGATTGTCAATATTTTTGAACTTGTCATTCCATTTTTATTCTTCTTTCCGAACAGAAAAGTGAGGATAGTAGCATTTTATATGCAGGTAAATAATATTTATACAGAGATGGCGGAAATCGATAAGCAGTCACTTAATATTCTTTATCGATTCTACTAGGTATTCCTTCAGATACATATTATAGCGACGGGAAATTATAATTTTTTTAACTTCTTAACCATTTGCTTATGTATCTCATTGTTGGACGATCAGTTTTTCTACAGAAAAAAATCGAAAACTAGTTCCATAAATTTCATCAACTGCTTCTCTACAGTGTTATGTATTTTAGTCTACGCAGGAGTATTTTATGCGACGTGTATATATTATAATCTTAGATTTTCTGATAATTGGACTATTCAAAGCGATATCGGTATGTAGATGTTTCTATACACGATAACACACTAGCTTGTCTTTAGAAACGATCGTTAATTCTCCAATTGTTTCAGCGTTTACACAAGAACAGTTTGATTATGTTCTGTCACGAGCAATTCCAATTTCCATCTATATCGGTATCACATCTCTCGGATTTATGGTGGCCAATGCAATAGTTACGTCCCTATTAACGGTGAAAGGGATAAGAAATAAAATTTCCGCGACACTTGTTACGAGCCTTTATACAACAGCAGTCTGTTTTATTTTCGCAATGAGTATTGTACGTAATAATCTTTCTTCTTTTCTTTTCTTTTCTTTTCTTTTCTTTTCTTTTCTTTTCTTTTCTTTTCTTTTCTTTTCTTTTCTTTCCTTCTTTAGCCGTATTAACAGTATTGAACTAATTTTCCTGCGGATTATAGGTACCGTACGCGACGCTACACCATACTCACAATTTAACGGTACCAGTTCAATTAAGGCAAATGCAAGCAAAAGTTGAACATCTACATCTGGTGAATAGTTATGGATTATTTAGACGTATGACCGGAGTGGAAGGTAGACCGGAAGTAATAATCGAGGGGAGCAATAGTATCGATGGTCCATGGAAGGAATATGAATTTTTGTATAAACCAGGAAATATTAATAATTCGTTACCATTTGTCGGTGGGTCAGATATAGTTAACCTATTTCTAAATCCTCGTTATACTACTTATTTATAATTTCAGCGCCTCATCAACCACGACTCGATTGGCAAATGTGGTTCGCAGCGTTGGGTACCTATCACCAAAATCCATGGTTAATGTCGTTAGCGTATCGTCTTTTAAGTGGTCAGCCGGAAGTATTAGCTCTAATGAATAACATAGAGAATCCATTTCGTGATAAACCACCCAGATACATCAAAGCTAGTCTCTATCGTTATCATTACACCCCGTGGAGAGAATCGTGAGCGTGATTTTTATCACCACTTATTTTTGTACACATTATATTTATTTCTGGATTTCAGCATAACTCGTGTTGACCAATTTATTTCACGTGTTTTAGGTGGACTGAAAGAGCTTGGTGGACGAGAGAAAAAATTGGGGAATACTTTCCCATATTCAGTCACGATTATCCACCGCTTACCGAATATTTATCGAAAATGAAGATCATTCAAGACAAGCCAGCCTTCAAAATAACAAACAAAACACTGAAACTATTCCTCGATAACAGTAGGTCTTTAATTAGCAAAATTGAAGCTAGCCTCCTCCTGTGGGGTGTTTTTACAGCAGGTTGTACAATTATCACAACTAGCTATAACAATTCGGTCTCGAAAAAGAAGAAGAAGTAGTCGTCGATCGATCAATCGATCGATCGATCGATCGATCGATTTCTACCGCAATTGATCGAATATTATATATAATATAATATAACATAACATAACATAACATAACATAACATAACATAACATAACATAACATAACATAACATAGTATAATATAATATACGCGTACAAGTTTGTTTTTAATTTAAACGTGTCGTAGTCGTTTGGACTTGGTATTTCGTTAGTATTTCTTTTCGATACATTTGAATTAAGCGATACTTGTAACCAAGTATCTAAATATTAAAGAGATTAAAGAAAGGAATATGGAAATAAAAGGAGAGAATGATTTACTAGAGAAGATTACACAATTCATTTCTTCGATTCAATTAATTTCTATGTACAAATGATTATTAGAGAGCCGGGAGGTAGCCGGGAGTAGGCAGGGTAGCGTAGTTTTCTACAGCACGTGTAAATATAGATCTTGATATCTTGAAATTTATATTCCGAGGCAAAAAACAATTTGTACACGCGATTCGAAGATGTATAAATAATCGATTACACGATCGCTTGATTTGCTACTATCCGTAACTTCTTCGCTTGATGTTTCTCCAATATATTCGATATCTCGGAAGTTTTCCTCTTCGATACCGATACATTGGCGTCATTGGACGAAAATGTATCTATTACGTAAACTTCTGGCAGAACAATTTTCGACAGACCTATCGGATATTTAAACAATTTTTCCAAACGTGTTTCTAATAAACCGAACGCCTGTTGGAACATGTTTGATTGTATAAAATATTGTTCAGACTTTCTATACTTTTCAGTTAATCGTTTCAAGTAGATTAAATTTTTGAAACTTAATAAAGTCGCACGAGTGGCGTACGTTATCGGTAGATCGCAATCTTTATTTATTTCAGCGGGGAAAGAAGCAAAACGAAATCTATGGGAATTAGTAGTTCTGTCGTTTGTATTGGCGGTAGATCGATGTAACAGCGCGTTCGTCGATGACAGCGAATGTTCGTTTTCGTGACGATTAACTTGAAACAAATTACTAATCTTTTGAAATTGTAATTGTTGATCATTGCCACCGATGTACGAGATGACGAGATTCGGTGTATCAAAATCTGTAGGTGCTTCCAGTAAAAAATTATTCTTTACATTTAAATTATAATCAATGGATCGGCTTTCGTTTGACTTTTTAAACTTAATTTGCGAATCGAACGGAAGCGGAGGTATAAAATGTGAGTTGTTCTCGTTCTCGTTCGATTGATCGGTACGAAACATGCGTAACTGGTAGTTGTTTATTACTCGAGAGGTCCGTTTTTCGTCGCTTTTCGATCTTATATGCTCTCTTATCGAATATGAAAGTTGCCGGTCCCCGTTGCTTAATTTCATGTAGACGGCGTCGTTCTTATCGGGTAAATAAAGATTGGCGTTCAATACTCTTAGAATATTGTACAAGTTGATCGTGGTACGTTTCAGTTTTTCTGCTCCGTCGTCGTCGTCGTCGTCGTCGTCGTCGTCGTCGTCGTCGTCGTCGTCGTCGTCGTCGTCGTCGTCGTCGTCGTCGTCGTCGTCGTCGTCGTCGTCGTCGTCGTCGTCGTCGTCGTCGTCGTCCCCGTCCCCGTGTTCCCGTTCCCATTTCCATTCGTGGGTAAATTTTTCGACTTTATATTTTATATGAAAGTAATCGATCAACTGTTTATCTATATCATTTTCTTCAAAGGTTTTATCAGTCGCGTTACTTTTAAATCTAAATAGTGGATCCTTGATATATTCTACTATCAGGTGTTGTTGTTCGGCGATTTTATTTTCATTGTAAAAACGATGTTTGTGTAGTTGAAACAAGGAAACATCCCTCGCGATGTATTTCTTGAGAGCTGTGTGCCTGTGTCTCAATTGAGTTCTAGTCTTGTATGCAAATTGTTTGGCTATCACGGACCAATTTGGACCGATACGTCTAAACAGATTCAATAATTTCGTATCATCCTCGAGCGTCCATAGATTTTCAGTCTGATTGATGGTTAATGTTTGATAACGGTCATGAAGCTGAACAGTGGATCTATTAGGCATCAGTATGGCCGATATTTTACGGAAATTCCTACCATATTTGGTAACAGCATCGATTAATATATTGTCCTCGGTTTTAGTGAATCTACCTTTCGTTAAATACGGAGTCAAACTATACGTCCATCGGAAATAAGCTTGCTGTTTTGTTCGATTGTGCATCCAACTACCAACCTCCCCCCAAGGAATAAAGTCACCGATTTGGAATATTTCAATTACTTTCAAAAGTCTTTCGTCCTCCTCGTGATTCCAACTGCAATTTCGAATTTTAGGTAGCTTCTTCTTTGTATTATATCTAATGAAACATTGATACGCGGTACGATTCGTACGCAATTCTTTGACGATTCTGTCCCAGTTTTGAAATTTGTATTTCTCTGCTATTTGCTTCAGTTTGCCGTCTTCCGATCTTGTCCAATCGAGTTTATTGATGTCAGGTCGGAGGAAAACATTCCACATGACGCGACAATCAAGCGGAGAATGTATATCTTCGAAATGAAGCGACGATATTTTATACCAATCCAATTGTTTTTCTTGCACCGAGTCCAATAAATTGTCTAGAAAATTTGTAGATAAAAACTCGTCCATTCCCGCTTCCCTCTTCCCCTTTAATCTGAACATTATGTCATTTACTCTTGTACATCCTATCCTTTGGTTACACAATATCGAAGCCTTAGCTATGACTTCCTCTCGTACCGCTTTCAAAAGTTTATCTCTTTCAGTTTCCGTCCACGAACAAACTTTAGGAAGGTTCCTTAGTTGCAATTCTTTCCGCTTTTCTTTTAATATCTCATCTTCGTTATTGGAGGCAAAAAAATAATGTCTATCTTTAAAGTAAGGTATACCAGCGTTGCAAATTAGAACCTTTGTCTCGCCAACCATGTACCTTTGCAGGCTTCTTTCGATAGTCAGCAATTTACGTTCGCATTTTTGAAGCGCAAAAGTTAAATGCTGTTTCAAATTTAATAAGGAGGATGTTATTTGTTTGTTGCAATTCAACATGTTGCTACAATGCTCGATATCGCATTCCATGAAATCTTGATTTGGACATCTTGCTTGTAATACGTTTAACTGGTCGATACGATTATCATTTTCGTATCGAAATTTGGGTATACTTTTCAATACAGATACTTTGATCAAACCATCGGCATCATCGTCGTCGTCGTCGTCGTCGTCGTCGTCGTCGTCGTCGTCGTCGTCGTCGTCGTCGTCGTCGTCCTCGTCGTTATCCTCGTGCATCGCGTTCATAAGAAATAAATAATCGTTGCGATGTTATACGTGCACAGCAGGCTGAAAAATATTACATTCTTATGTAAATTAAACGATGAACGAAAAATAATTTCATTCGATAATAATATAGTTGCTGCAAGTTTTCACTTCCTATACACAATGGATAGACAATCCGATGAATAATTTTGTAAAACTCGAAAAGTTTTTATGCGCGAAGCTATAGAAATGATGAAGAAGAAATTTGTATAAAGTTTGTTTTGTTTACGCTCGAAAGTATACCGTGGTGGAACCGCGCGGTGATTCTATCGCGATAATGGAGAGTCGATGGAGTGAATTTTTAGTGAGCCAACGACAGTCGCGACGCGTTTGAAAATTTATTACCAGAATTCAGATTGACATTACCAGGCTGGATAGAGCCTATTCTCTATTGGACGATCAACGGGTGTCTCGCATGTATGCATGGGTCAGAAACGATGTTTTGATCTACTCTATCCCCAGACAACACAGCAAATCGCATAACATTCGAAAAACCACCAGCGTATCACGATGGCGCAATCCAGGTTCCGTAACGTAATTATTCATTTTGATTTTAAAATAAATTAACATAGATATAAGATTATACCTTAACTTATTTCATTAGTTGTTATAATTTCATCCTATATTAATTAATACAAGTATTTATTATATTAATTAATATAAGTAATAAATAATATAAGCGTAGCACCATCTCTGTGAAAAGCGCTGAAACTGCTCGCACACCGTTATCGAGAGGAATGGAACTAACCCCCGAGTAGTTTCAGCACTTTTCACAGAGATGGCGCCACGCTTATAGTTTTTGTGGGTTTTTGTCTTGTCCACGATATTTTCTTCTAATTAACTTTTGCTGAGGATGACTTTTATGTAACAAGTTTATTTAACAACAACAAGTCTTTACAATTAAGGTAATTTGAATTAGAAACTAAGAAATACAAATCTAGATTTGGCAAAGGCAAATTGTGATGTGTACTCTTTTATGGTGTAGAAATAAGTGAATAATTTGAAAAGCGTAGAAATTTGAAAGACGTCGCAAACGAGAGTCTCTTGTTTATAGATGACATGAATTAATTTTGAAACAATTTCCTAATGAAAATGTACCCTCCGAGGAGCGGAAGTAGATGGCTGTGAATGTGTCTGCTTATATGAGGAAGTCGGTAACGTCGGTAACGTCGGTAACGCCACATTACCCCCCTCCAAGTCACTTGGCCGGGAAGGACAAGTAGACGATTTACGTTCATAAGTTCTTAGTGGTACAGAATTTTCTTCAACTTCCATGAACGCTGGTTTAAGCCGTTCTGTAGAAATACATTGATTATTTCCTCGGAAATCGATAATGAAATTGTAATCTGAAACTCGTTCGACGACTTTAAATGGTCCCTCATATGGTTGTTCCAGAGGTTTTTTGACTGCATCTACGCGAACGAATACATGTGTGCAGGAATGTAAATCTTTAGAGAAGAAATGTGATTTTTTAATATGATGCATAGATGGTTTAGGCCGAATAAGTCGCATGGCCTCACGAAATTTATCAATTCTAAAATCATCATTTAGTTGAGAGTCATTAAATAGTTCTCCAGGTAGTCTGAGAGTCGTTCCATATAGCATCTCAGCAGCAGATGCCCCAAGATCTTCTTTAAAACTGGATCGCAGGCCTAACAAAACAGTGGGAAGAACTGCAACCCAATTCTTTTCTCCATGGCACATAATGGCTGCCTTCAAAGATCTATGCCACCTCTCAACCATTCCGTTTGAAGAAGGATGATATGCAGTTGTTCTAATTCTTTTGCATCCAAGTAAATTTGTTAATGCTTGAAAAAGTTGTGCTTCAAATTGTACGCCTCTATCAGTAGTTATAGTGATAGGAGCACCAAATCTCGATACCCAGGTGGCATAAAACTTCGAGGCAACCGTTTCCGCAGAAGCTTCCTTCAATGGAACGGCCTCAGGCCACCGGGAAAATCTATCTATGATAGTTAAACAATATTTATAATTATTAATTTCTGGAAGTGGTCCAATTAAATCTAAATGAACATGTTCAAATCTACCTTGTGGAATGGCTATGTGTTGAGGTAGATTTATAGTATGACGTGATATTTTACTTTTTTGACATTGTATGCAAGATCTGGCCCAATGAGTTATGTCCTTATTCATATTTGGCCAAACATACTTATCACTAATCATCTTTTTTGTGATACGACCACTAGGATGAGCTGGACCATGAATAATGTCGAAAATTCCTCTGCGCAACGTTTCTGGTATATAAGGCCTAATGTGATTATTCGAAATATCGCAATAAATGGCGGCTTCTGATTCGGTTATCTTTAACTTTTTTAATTGTAATGATGTGTTATTATTTAATATTTGTTGCAATTCTAAATCTTTATCTTGATGTTCAGCAATGTCTTTCATGCTTACCGCAACTGGCATGCTAATAACGTCCAGCCGTGATAATGCATCAGCTACCATATTTTCATTGCCCGGAATGTGGATTATAGTAGTTGAAAATTGTCCGATGTAATCTAAGTGTCTTAATTGTCTCGGTGAGGCTTTGTCGGATTTTTGAGAAAAAGCATAGATTAAAGGTTTATGGTCAGTCTGTATTACAAAAGTACGTCCTTCTAAGTAGTGTTTAAAATGTTTAATTGATTTGTATATGGCAGTTAGTTCTTTGTCGTACGTACTGTATTTAGTCTCAGCAGGAGAAAATTTTTTTGAAAAGAAACCGAGTGGTTCCCACATTCCGGTAGTGTTTTTCTGCTGTAGTACTGCGCCAATTGCCGAATCAGATGCATCTGTAACTAATGTAAGTGGTGCATTATCTTTCGGGTGTACCAGTAACGTTGCGTCCGCCAATGAATTTTTACAATTTTCAAATGCTATTTCAGCCTCTGGTGTCCAGGGAATTATGCGCTTGTCGCGTTTTTTAGCTCCCTCTAAAAACTTGTAAAGCGGTGATTGTATTCGAGCTGCATTTTTAATGAAACGTCTATAAAAATTAATAATGCCTAAAAATCGGCGTAAATCTTGTATGGTTTTTGGCTTAGTGTATTCTTGAATATTCTTAACTTTGTCGGGTACAGGCCTGGCTCCCTTATTATCTATCTGGTAACCCAGGTACTGAACGGATGACATGCCGAAATTACATTTTGATAGGTTAATGGATATTCCATATGTTTTTAAGCGTGAGAAAACTTGTTTGAGATGATGTTTATGTTCCGCTTCATTGGCGGAAGCGATTAATACATCATCCACGTAACAAAATGCGAAATCTAATCCTCGGAGTACTGTATCCATGAAGCGTTGAAATGTTTGAGCAGCATTTTTTAAACCAAAAGTCATAACGTTGTATTCAAAGAGGCCAAATGGTGTAATTATAGCTGTTTTTGCGCGATCTTCTGGCGCCATAGGTATTTGGTGATACGCTTTTTCTAGATCTAATGTTGTAAAAATGTTCGTCCCGTCTAGTCTGTTTGTGAAGTCTTGGATGTGTGGAATGGGGTATCTGTCAGGTACGGTTAAACTGTTTAGTCGTCTATAGTCCCCACAAAGTCTCCACTCACCATTCTTTTTTGATACCATATGTAATGGGCTTGCCCAAGGGCTACTAGACGGTTGGCAAATTCCTTGATTTAATAAATAATTAATTTCGGCTTGAGCTGCCTTAAGTTTTTCTGGAGGTAATCTCCGTGCTCGCTCTGCAAAAGGTGTTCCTTTTGTGATTATGTGATGCTGTATTTGGTGTTTAGGATTATCTTGTTTGCAAATTGGTCTAGTTATTTCTATAAATTCTTTAATAATGTTTTTATATGCGTTATTGGAATCTACTGTTGTGAGCGTCGGTTGCGTATCTGTCCTAAGCTCGCCTATGGTATGTAAGTTCGTAAGTCCGTCAATGAGTCTTCTGTTACGAATGTCCACCAGAAGACCGTAGTGTTTAAGAAAATCTGCGCCTAAAATTGGCTGTTTAACATTAGCTATGAGAAATTCCCAAAAAAATTGACGTCGTAATCCGAGGTTTAAACTTACTTTGGTCGTACCATAAGTATCTATCGGAGTACCGTTTGCTGCGTAAATCTTAAAGTCGGTGGGAGTTGATCCTCCTGTTGCCGATCTCAGCGGCAAGACGGAGATATCCGCTCCGGTATCCACTAAATACCTTATTCCACTACGTTTGTCTGATATTAAGAGGCGGCAATTTCCAATGCGACCTTCCGAAGCCGTCTCAATTCGGGTAGGCGCCGTTAGTTTTCCTGTTGGCCTGATGATGGTCGCTTCGGTGCTGATACTGTCCAAGAGCATGGTTGATTACAACGATAAGCTTGATTGCCGAATTTCTGATGATAAAAACATAAGCTATTGCTTCGCTCTCTTGATTGCTGCCGCAAGGGGGATGTTGATGAACGATATCGTGGTCTCCAAGATGTCCGCATTTGTTGTTCCATTTGCCGCATTTGTTGTTCCGTTTGCCGCATTTGTTGTTCCATTTGCCGCATTTGTTGTTCCGTTTGCCGCTTTTCTGTAGTAAATGTCTCCATCATCGATGTGAGACGATCTAATCTATCCCTCAGTAATGATATTTCGTTTCTTTCCGATGAATCTTCTGTTCTAGTTAAAATGGCTGCAATATTCCCGGAAGACATTTCTAAAATTTTATCTGCAAGCAATGCTAATTTTTCTAAGTCTGTCGTTTCACTAATAGCCAAAATACTCTTAACGTTTTCAGGTAACTGTTCTATCCATAAAGAACGAAGGACTGCATCTCCTATCTGACCTCCCGCTAAATTTCTTAGTCGTTGTAGAAAATGCGATGGTTTTTCATCGCCCATGCCACGGCTTCGCAAAGCCCTACGAAGTTTCGACTCAGGTGATTCATCGAAGGTATTTATTATTCGTTTCTTAACTTCCTCGTACTTTCCACGCGCCGGTGGCGAGGTCAGTACGTCAGCAATGTAAGGTAAAATGTTTTGATCGAGCTGAGTAACGACATATCTGTACTTGGTTTCATCACTACTGATTCTAGCGAGATCAAATACTAATTCAACTTGTGCAAACCATAAACTTGGATTTTCTTTCCAAAACGGTGGTAATTTACGTAAAGATGTTAAATTAATACTAACATCCTCCTGATCGGTTTGTTGGATTTTTGAAATATCCTCCTCTCTTAAGACGTCCTCCAGCGAAGAATCATCTCTTATTATGTCTTTTCTAACTGGCGATCTTGATACGGCCATCCTTAAATATTTGTTAGTTAAGATTGAATGCAAAAGCTGTTACGTTTATCAAATCGAGTGCGTTGATCAAATCGGCTGTGTTGCTGCGATGATCACGTTGGCTTCGATTATCACGTCGGTCGGGGTCACCAATTGTGGGTTTTTGTCTTGTCCACGATATTTTCTTCTAATTAACTTTTGCTGAGGATGACTTTTATGTAACAAGTTTATTTAACAACAACAAGTCTTTACAATTAAGGTAATTTGAATTAGAAACTAAGAAATACAAATCTAGATTTGGCAAAGGCAAATTGTGATGTGTACTCTTTTATGGTGTAGAAATAAGTGAATAATTTGAAAAGCGTAGAAATTTGAAAGACGTCGCAAACGAGAGTCTCTTGTTTATAGATGACATGAATTAATTTTGAAACAATTTCCTAATGAAAATGTACCCTCCGAGGAGCGGAAGTAGATGGCTGTGAATGTGTCTGCTTATATGAGGAAGTCGGTAACGTCGGTAACGTCGGTAACGCCACATTTTCTTATATATCTTTCTCTCTCTTCTACCTCTAAAAAAGCGGGAAATATTGAATAAATCGGAATGAAACTATTAACCATTAAATAACTATTGTGTAGTATATATTATTTATACGCGAGTGGTTAAAAATATTGCTGACTGAAGATGTAACAGGTTACTATACTATGTTGGTGCACCGTCGAGAAGTGATGCTTTAATAATAATAATAATAATAATAATAATAATAATAATAATAATAATAATAATAATAATAATAATAATAATAATAATAATAATAATAATAATAATAATAATAATAATAATAATAATAGTAATATTTGATGCTTACTCTTTAATAGTTCAGGGTACTTTAAAGAAGAACGAGGATGGAGAGTTAGTTAGTTGCAAGTTGAACTCTGAAACAGAACTAGTAGTTGATAAGATAAATAATTGGATGGGTGTAGGAAGGCGCTTTGAATAATAATAATAATAATACTAATAATAATAATGATGACGATGATGATAGGATTGGATAAATGTGTTTTTGGTAGGATTGTAAAGTTGTTAAATAAATCGGGAGAAGCGGCGTAAAATATTGTAATTGGTGTTTCGAGTGGATGCGTGTATATATGGGAATAATGCGTGTCGTCTAGTATAGAGGTAGCAAGTATATATAGATAGTCGGCAGGTTTTACCTAAAGTGGTGCATGCGCAGTTTCTACGGGGTGAATATGTCGGCTGGGTAAAGTACGTTAACTGTTATCATGATGAGTAGAACGATTTCCTTTGGTTAAGTTGATTGCCGTTACGTTGAATTTAAACGAAAACCGTGACAACTTAACGGTCGTAAGGTATGGATACAGTAAATAGAATTGATTCGCGAAATCAACCTCGCCATATTGTACATTAAAAAGTTAGTAAAGGAGGCCTTATGTCAAGTCACAGTTCAGTATTGAGGGGGCCGACGACGTGTGCCAATATGAAGAAGCTGTTTTCAAAAATCGAAAACACGTCGAAGGAGCCTAACAGTTACATAGGGAAGGTTTTCGTGATAGGCCGTCACACTGTCACTGTCGAAGAAGTTCTAGCCGAAGGTACGTTCGTATACCTTCAACCTTGAAGGTCCTCGTCCTTTTACATCATCTATTTTATTCGTACGTTTCAACATCGTTTCCTTCGGATCTGCTATTTTTCTGCAGATTTATCTGAAAGATAAACAAGTCCCTCTATTCTGTAACATGCATTTTTCTGCAAACATGTATCTTTTTTTTTTTTCTCTTTTTCCTACTTCTTCCTCTTATTTCACATAATAATCAATCAGTTTCACACATTCGAATGTACAAACGTCCATTATGTCATCGTTTATACTTGTCCATTTGTGTTTATACAGTGAAAATCTATCGTTTACGATATTATTAACAATATATATATGCGTATAGCCAAAAGAAGAAATTACACGTACGTCTTATATTTGTTTGCATGCGTTATCTTATAGCGGAAAAATTATTTTCTCCCAGGGACTTTAAAAATAATGGAATACAATGCGCTTAATATAATAATATAGAGAGAGTTGGTATGTAGAGAAAAAGGAAGTACAAGTAGATAAACAGAATCGATAAATTTTCAGATACTTGGAGCTATCTCTTATCTATACGTACATACATATATATGTGAAATGTAAAATTTTTTATTTCATTCATTTCATTTTCAAGCTATCGACAATCGATAAACCGTTCTATCGTTTGTAGGAGGATTCGCTATTGTGTTCTTGGTTAAGTCTTCTAGTGGACGTTACGCGCTTAAACGCATGTACGTTAATAATAAACATGACCTGAATGTATGTAAGAGAGAAATACAAATTGCAGTGAGTTTATTTTTTCTATTTCTTCGTTTTTCCTACGTATCGAAATTCTCTTGCGTCTACCGAATTATTTATTTTGAGTAATTATTATTTTCAGAGTAACTTGAGCGGTCACAAAAACATCATAGGATACGTAGATAGCAGCATCATTCATATAGGTGGAGGAGTACACGAACTTTTACTCTTAATGCCCTATTGCAAGTCCCAAGTTCTACAAATGATGAACAACAGGTTAAGAATTACGATAAATTCATTTCGAATACGTTAAGAGGAAAATTTGGAAAAATTGACAAAACTCTTACAGGTTACAGACTGGTTTCAGCGAATCTGAAGTTCTTCAAATATTTTGCGATGTTTGCGAAGCTGTATCTCGGTTGCATCATTGCCAAACGCCAATAATACATAGGGATCTAAAGGTTTGTCGTCGTCGTCGTCGTCGTCGTTGTCAGTGTGATTCTCGTCGGTTTCGTCGTTCCTTTGCTCAGTTGGAGTACTTTTCAGGTTGAGAATATATTGTACTCTGATACTGGTCATTACGTGTTGTGCGACTTTGGTTCTGCGACAGCAAAAGTCCTAAACCCGAGTGTGCAGGGAGCGGCGATTGTTGAAGAAGAAATTAAAAAGTATACAACTCTCAGTTATAGAGCACCTGAAATGGTTGATATGTATTGTGGGAAAGCTATTACGACGAAAGCAGACATATGGGTATACAATAAGTTTATAGCCTTTAATTTATTAGACTTAGTCGCGGAATAGGGCAGTAGATTTAGTAATTTTGGTAATTATTTAGGCACTGGGATGTTTGCTATACAAACTTTGTTTCTTTTCGTTACCATTCGGAGAGAGCACGCTTGCTATTCAATCGGGGAACTTTACGATACCGGATCACTCGAGGTATCTACTTTGTATATGCGTTAACTGATTGTTGATCGTTTTTGATGGTGTATCAAAGCTTGTGTTTCGCAAAATTTTACGTTTCAGATATAGTAGAAGTCTTCATTGTCTGATTCGTTATATGCTTGAGCCGGACCCTGACAATCGTCCCGACATTTACCAGGTTTCTGTGATTGCATTTCAAATTCAAAGTAAAGAGTGCCCAGTGCAGAATTTACATGTACGTAATAAGACATAAAATTACAATTATATGTTGCATCGTTCGAATATAAATAATAGAAAAGAAGAATAAAAAGAAAAGAAGAGAGAGGGTTTCTAAACTTTTGTTTTAGAAAGTACTGACTCCAGTGTTGGAATCGTTACCTTGTCCGCCTATGGAATCGGAGAACGTGAAAAGATCGTCGTTAGTAAAAACACCGAAACCGTCTCCTGTGACTACTGTCGAAGGTACGTCGGTTGCACCAAGGCAGCGGCCAAAAGGACAAGCTGTAAGCACAGGTCCGATAAGTTTAAGCGGCCAGATTGTAAGTCAAATATCTGGTCAAGGGAGTCAGGTGCAGTCGCAGAGTTCCGCAGGGAATACGATCTCGTATGTTCAAATGGGTCAACAGCTTGCTTCATTGAACGCATCTCAAGTTTACGCGGGACAGAATTTGCAAGTAACTGTCCAGTTACCAACGAATGCGCAAACAGCCCCGCATCAAGTATCGACACAATCGTCTCTTGTTCTGGTTTCACCGCAAGTGTGTTGCACGACTAGTCAAAACGTTCCATTTGGACATCAATCCCAACAAAACCAACAATCGCAATACAGTCAGTCGCAGGGTTCTACAGGGGTTAGACAATCCCCTATCGCTGTTCAAGATACACTTACTTACGATACACCGTACTACTTTGACGCGACGTCGGCTGGAAGTGCGAACGAAGAAAATCTGGAAGCGCTATTTCCATCATCTGGTAAGAGGAGATTTACTTTTTCATTCGATATTACTTAAACTGTGAACAAGTATATCATTCGTGTACTCGCAGGTTATCCGGATCCATTTAAAGATGATACTCGTGCTATGCCACCGCCAGCAAAAATACCACCCCCCGTAGCTTGCAAACCCTCGAAAATTATACCGAAGGTATCGAATATCCCTGTGAATAGTAGTTGTACTACTCCCAAGTTTGCGCCAGCCGCTTCAGTAACGTCAAACAAATTGAATACACCACCGGGGTCTAATAAAGTGACTCCTGTAACGCCACCAATTTTACCGAAACCGGTAAATAAGACAGAAAGCTTGAGTCAAAATATAAGTTCAAGCGTTTCTCCGCCTGACAGTCCGACACTCTCTTCTGCGCGTCATAGAAGGAATGTTAGCGATACAAGTGCTTTCAACAAGTAAATTATATATATAAATTATATATATATAAAAATGTGTAATATATACATGTGTATATCTATACACACGCACGCATACATATATATATATATATATATTTATTTATTTATTTATTTATTTATTTATTTATTTATTTATTTATTTATTCATTCGTTTATTTATAATGTAAGATTTTGCTTATTTAATTATTGTTTATACACTATAGAGCGTTTGCATCTGAAACAACACAATTTCTGGCGCCGTACGAGGCTTCAGTGAAGTCACGTTCGGAAGATGCTACCACTCCTGAAGTCTTCACCGATGTAAAATCTTATCTGGGATCTAGCGCTTCGCATGTACGTATTGTAAGTACATAGAGTGCACCGAATTCTCTTGATATTTTTCTTTCCAATTAATTTTATGCACCCATTGGTTAATTTTACGTTCATAACCGTTAATTATTCCCATTGTATTTATCGTTGTTATTATTTACTCTTATATTAAGATTGGTTACAACGGTGCTGTCGATGTGGTTGGACCTCTTATCTGTTTTGTCCTCTTCCACGTATCGTCGTTGTGTAGAGAGAAAAAGAGACCAAGAGATGTGTTATGACTAGCTCCTTCTTGTATTTTGTTCTCAGAACAGAAAATCAGCGATTCGCTTGCAGATATCTCGCTGCGATATAATAATTTCAGTTTACCGTATACACTAAGTTACTCGTCGTTCACATCGTATACTTTGTTGATTTAATTTTTTTTCACGACACTTGCCTTACAAATATGTACACGTAATATACGATATATACTTTCTTTATTATGCTCGATGTAATGAAGGAGACAGAAAACATTGTGCAATACTTTCAATTAGGGTGAACTCTCGAGTGTAACTGCTACCGAGGCCAGGTCATTGAGCGCGGATGTAGCAGCGTGGAATCCGTTTGAAGACGTACAGCCTTTCAATCAGTTAACAGAGGATCATATTTTTGGTGCCGAGTTTGATAAAATTCGAAGAGGAAGTAACGCGAGCATTAGTGGTGTAAAGAGTCGCGAGAGCCTCGTTATGACGTATGCGGAAGTACCGGAAGATCCATTCGAATCTGCACCCTTTAGTTTACCAAGTGAGTACGCGTGTGCGTTTAAATTCGATCGATAGAATTAGTTTGCAATTCGGGCAAACAAAATATACGGTTAATTGAGATTGTTGCTTCGTTTAAAGTGATATTAACGCGATGTACTTTTCAGCAGGAAAGAAGAATAAAATTGGATCGAAGACTGCAGCACTTGCTGGAGGTAATGCATAGATTGCTACGAACGCAGTCTTATTCCATTTTTCTTTTTCTCCTTTATGAGTCTGTATACAGCAGAGTTTTACAAGCGACACATAATGTACGTAAGCATATGCAAGCATAATCGATATTTTGCTTTCTTTCTTCTCTTCATCTGATCTCTTTTTCTTTTACGCCGCTTTACTTACTTTTCACCGACTCGTAGTTGAATATTATTTACTTCTTCATTCAATCTTTATTGTAACTCTTTTAACGTAGACTTTCGTGAAGAGGACAATATGCAGCAAGGCTATTTCGAATCGAGTCAACTGTCCAATGTGATAAAAAAAAATGGAATTTGCAAAGCAATTGTATACCCTAGAGGTAGAAAAGTACGAATTTTTATTAGACACTTTTTGATAGGTGCGCGTTAAATTACTGCTACTACTACTACTACTACTACTACTACTACTACTACTACTACTACTACTACTACTACTACTACCATTACTACTACTACTACTACCACTACTACTACTACTACTACCACCACTACTACTACTACCACTACTACTACTACTACTACTACTACTACTACTACTACCATTACTACTACTACTACTACTACTACTACTACTACTACTACTACTACCACCATCACTGCTGCTGCTGCTGCTGCTGCTACTGCTTCTATTGTTCTGCTATTAACGGCGTATTCGAATTAAATCGTGCGCAAACACGCAGAATTGTTTTTTGTTTAATATGTACGTACGAATGAAAGTCTACGATAAAACTTTTAACGGGATGTATACAGACTTGGCTCGTTTTTTTTTCTTTGTGCTGAAAAGTCTGAGGCAAACGGATCATGCAATTTAATCTGTTCCTAGTTACTACGTTACGGACAAAGATCCAAGTGTAATTTTGCATGATTATTCTTATAGAACTGTACCACGATTTCCTTATTTGAGAAACGATTTAGTGTTCCTTATGATGATAAAAAAAGGATAACACTCGCTGCAGGTGATGTCGGGTGACACGTAATGAGAGAGGCAATCGGCGTAGAACCATTGACGACGTATGCGTCGGTTCAGTTGGGCACTAAGGGGGTAGATGAGAAATTTTAGGGCCTTACTTTCCTATGTACTGTGTAACGATTGCAGTTTCAGTGGTCGACTACACGAATCAGACAGAAGTTGAGCGGTGGAAAAATTTCATTTCATTATTCTGCACACGAGAGCAATAGAGGTGAAGAAAACTTGTAACAGAAAATAAAACATTTGCTTAATCAGCTTAATCGTTAGCATTTTGGAACCATATCTATACGGAGTATAGATTATCATCGAGTGTAGAAGAAGTAATGGAAGAAAATTAGTTGCATCCGTATATGTAATAGCAAAAGGAAGAACGAAACGATAAGAAATGGAAAAGAGAATTATATTAGGGGGGAAGAGGTTGATAATTGAAAAGTAACTGTAAAATTCACGATTTCGAGTTTGAAAAAAAAGTGATCGTAAAATTGTTCTGATCGTTCGAACGATTTACTATGATTCGTTTGAATAACCAAAGATAAATGAATAAGTTGCGAGAAATGTTTGCTTAAGCAAGAAGAGGCATACGATTACGCGCGGAAGGAAACGCGGACGGAGATAGATAGGTGTTGTACGGAGGGGGGCGGGCGAGAGAGAGAGAGAGAGAGAGAGAGAGAGAGAGAGAGAGAGAGAGAGAGAGAGAGAGAGAGAGAGAGAGAGAGAGAGAAGGATAAGGGAGGGATAAGGGTGAACGTGAAGAAGTGTACGTTAAGCGAGAGGGAGTGTGTAAAAATTGTAAAGATTAAATATAGAGGAGCGCGGGACATGTAGAATGAACGAGATGAACAATCCGTAAACTTTGATTTTGACGAGTTTCCGAGAGGTGAACCAACCACAGCTACGTACATTTAATCTGTCGATTCAGAGAACAGAGAAATTTGCGGCAAGTGATTCGCGATCGTTGCTACTATCCGATGTATCAATGTATTGTACGTATGTGTATGTTTATTAAATATTACACTTGAAGTGTATCGTGAGTGGCGTTTCTCGTGTCTGTACATCTGTAGATAAGTAACTGACAAAGTCATTTAACGGCAAGTAATTTAGTAAACTGCGGCAATAGTACACCATCATCAGTTATAAATTACGTATTAATAAAAAACGATGCGTTATTATTTCTGTACATACACGCATGCTCGAAGCAAATTTCAATGTTCAATTCCAATGCAAATATAATATATAGTATTAAATATGAAATTATACGAGAGTTGGAAAGATGTGTATTGCATTCTGGGATTCTTCGTTGTTACATAAATTATCCTCGTTCATTTGAACGAGGAAGGTGAAGAAAACATTTATATACTCGCGCTATACACGTACATACCCAACTGGATTCAGTGCGTTCCTTGGGTATGTAATGCCTTGTACCCGTGGTACCTATTCATGAAATAAATTGTAATTTTACTTGAATTATAATACTAAATAACGAATGAGAAAGAAACAAAAATTTGTAACGCTACCAATGTATACATAAGAGGAAGGTATATCGGAAAGCGTATTGTAAATTCTATTCTAGCAACAAGTTGGAGAAAGTAGTCGAGTAAAAGCGCGAATGATATTAAATGAATTTCGTTTTACTTTCTTCGTTCGTTTCCAACAACAGATTGGAAAAAGTAAGAAATTAGCGAAATAGCTAGTAGAATAAGATTTATTGTGTCGTGTCTAAATCCCTACGTACAATTTTCTACCTTGTTATTTATGTTTGTCCTTTTTTTCGTTTCTTTCTTTTCTTGATAATCGTTTGTTAACATTTAGTTTAGTAGTTATTTAGTATCGCGTGTATGTGCAAACTAATGTTCCAATATCACGAAATATCAATCTCATTAATTTTCGTTCGTACGTTTATATGTGCGTAGCTACAATTGATTTTCGCTAAAGTGAATCATGAATACTTGGCTACTACTACAATATCCGAATTCGTCAGTAACTTTATTCTTTCTTGTCTTTTCATTGCCTCTTTCTTTTTCCACCTTCTCGCATTTCGAAATCTTGGTATACGTATTTGTATTTCGTTTGTCTCTCTGTCTGGAACACACTAATGAGTTCAGGGGGCGTAATTAAAAGTTGAAGATATTTGTCCTGCCTCTATTGTTTGCCTCCCGTTGTGTCTTCGTTTCTCGACTCTTGTACGATACGAAAGATTTTCGTACGGCTAATCTTTAGTATGTCTGCTGTATGTAATGCCAAACGATTAAGTACGCGATTCGAGAGCACCAGAGAAAAGGCTGACAATCTTGGACATCTTATTCGCTGTATTAAGGTAACGATGTTACAGCAATAAACGTTATGTACATAACAATATGGTGTTTGCAGTATTGTGGTTTTTTTCTTCTTTCTCTTCTTCTTCTTCTTCTTCTTCTACTTCTACTTCTTCTACTTCTTGCTCTCGTTCTTGTTCTTGTTCTTCTTCTGCTACTTCATGTTCCATGGAAGAATATGAAACAGAGAGTTGGTAGATTGTACGTAAAAGCGATGAATTGGAATCAAGTTACATCGATTAATTAAATGATTACTGCGTTGCGTTAGATCTTTAGTTAACCTTAACTCGGTGAATCTGATTAGAACTGTTCCAGACTAAATGATGAATCTGTGGAATGGAATAGGTCCTGCGAGGCATAAAGCTGAATCGGAGCTGGAGGAAGAGAAAGAGGCAAAAGATTGGAGAAAAGAGAGAGAGAGAATAATGGAACTGTAACAGACCTAATCAGACATGTCTTTCCTTTCTCCTAATTGGTTTAACGAGTAACGAGCGATAATCATCGGGCGTTTAAGCCGACACGATGCGTCCCGTTTTCGCGGTCTAAAATCATTGATCACAGTCAACTTACGTGAGTTCTCTATTTCGCGTATATACGTAGATGGATAAATTGAGTTGGCCGCTTGATAGATTTTAGTAGCGAATAAATTCAAATTGGCCGTTAAACGCATGATGCATGATGAAACGGGAGCACGTGTTGGCTGATAATTAGTGTCGTGTAAAATTCCGTGATTGTTGGGGAAGAAAGAGAAGAGAAGGAAAATACGATCTGAGAAATTACAGATACGTTCTTTTTCAGGCAAATCTGTGAAGGGTAGACCAAGAATACCTCCTAAACAATGGAACCAGGGAACGGAGCATTCCGAATCAGATGACGAGATGATCTTTTTAACAGAGAATAATCCGTTAATTGTACGGGTGGTCCCCCCCATTGAAGATCGGATCAAGTACGAAAAGTTATCGCTCAAGGCTGACGATCCATCCAGTGATAGCGACAAGGATTTATCAGAGGAGCGAATAAAGCGGAATAGAAGAAGAGCGAGGAATCTGTTACGTAGAAGAAGAATGATACCGGTTGAGAAAAACTTGATAACGGAAGATCATCAATCAAGCGGTAATAGGACCGAGAAAGAGGATGAGTATGAGGATGACTACGATGATGACAACGAACGGAAAGACGATAAGGACGTAAAAATGAATAAAAGCGACGAGCAAGATGGTAGAGTAAAAAAGGCGAAAAAATCGCAAACGAAAACCGAACCGAATTTCGCGAAGCGATCGCTCGGTGATCCATTCATCGTTGATCATCGACGCAACTCTCTAAATTTGCAAACTTTCAACACTGCTGTTTCGTCGACTGCGGGAAAAGAGAAGGAAGTGAAATTGTTGACCAACGTGTCATGTAAATTTGAAGATGTTTTCGCTTTAGCCCCGTTCCCAAGCTCGTTTCACGGTTCGAGAAAGACAATCGTTCCCGTTGTTTTCGATTTAACGAAAGTATCCAACGTAGCGGCAGTTCTAGAAAGCAACTTCTCACCGAGATGCGATGTTCATTTTTTATCTAGAGAAACGCACAGACTACCGATCGATAAACTAATGGTAAATCTTCATCGAGATTCGAGACCGAAGAGAAACGAAGTAGAAAATCGAGAAATAGAAATGCAGAGTAACAAAGAAGAAGAAGAAGAAGAGAAAGAAGATGAAAAACGGAAAGGAACAAAGACAGAAGAAGCAAAGGAACGGAGAAAGATAAAAGAAGAAGAAGAAGAAGAAGAAGGAGGAAGCTGTAGAGAAAGACACAAGTCACCATCTAGTTTGGACAATTCAGCAAATGTCAGGAAAGAAACATCGATTTCGAATGAAACAGCTGCTCTCGCATTGAATACAAAATGTAACGATCTTCTCATATCTGTAGAAACTTCAAAAGATTTGTTCGGTTCTATACCATTTAATGAATTCGCATTTAAGTCCTCCTCCTCCTCCTCCTCGTCGTTGTCGTCGTCGTCGTCGTCGTCGTCGTCGTCGTCGTCGCTGTTGTCGCCATCGCCGTCGTCATCATCGTTACCGTCATCGCTATCGTCGTCGTCGTCGTCGTCGTCGTCGTCGTTACAAGAATCGCAATCACAACCGTTGGATCTGATTGATAATAATTTAAATGTGGAACGTTCGAACAAGGATAGCGGTTCTGTTAAAAGTTTAGAATCGGTCGAAGCAGTTGGATATACCGATCGTATTACCGGTAAACCGGTAAATAAGGTATCGGGCATGTCGGAAGAACCGACGTCGTTGGCTGTTGGAAAGGAAAGATGGAATAAATCGGAAAGAGAAGAATATCATCTGATCGATGGGAATAACGGTGAAAGCGATGTTGTTCTTTCGCCATCGGGGCCAAGTAGCAGGAGCAAACGTGTTACGATGTGCTACGGTAGGAAAATTGCAAGGCGGAAAAAATATTCAATTGTTAGTGCAGCAACTGGGTTTAGTAATATGAGCTTCGTAGATTTTCCAAGTGACGAAAACGATGAGAGGGAAATGGAAGATAGGAAAATTGCTCCATTCGAAGTAATCAGGGAGTCCGAGAAACGGTTTAAATCGTTGAAAAGACGAAGCGATCGATTTAGTTGAGATATGTGAATAGGATGGAATTCTATGTCGATAGTCGAGGTACATTATAGAAATATAAGCGATTAATTCGTTTCTTTTTCTTTATTTTATTTTCGCGGAAATAACTATAAAAATTGTGATGCTATCATGTGTACGAAAGTTATAATATAGTATTGTTTCGATAACTGCTGAAGTTTAATTTCACATTAGTTGTAACAAAAATAGCGGGGAGGAATACTGCGAAAAGGAAGTATTTAATGTGTAATTATAGTTAATTTATTATGCTTGCCGTGCAATGATATATCTGAACAGGTAGTTGGTTCGCGCATGCGATATGTAATATAAATATATTTTTATACGATTACAATTGTAAATTGAATGACATAGAAAGGGAGAGAGATGGTAGTAAATCGTCGTCGAGTTGATCTGATCGACGTCATTGTTGTTATTATTATTATTATTATTATTATTATTATTATTATTATTATTATTATTATTATTATTATTACTATTATTATTATTATTATTATTATTATTATTATTATTATTATTATTATTAGTATTACTATTACTACTACTACTACTACTATTATACTCAACAGCAGCAGAATTGTTTACGCGCCATGATGGTGTTCAATAAGAATGCGAATATCCAAGCCAAGAAATTGAACCATGTCGAGATAATAGCTAATCGAAGAGCGAAACCGGTATCGATCTCTTTACCCTGCGTCCAGTTATTCGTGTCCGATTGTAAATAATCCATGAAATCAAAAATCGCCCCACAGGAAAGTCTGTTGTGTACAACCTGGAATAAAAGGGACCGTGGACAAAATAAATAAATAAATAATTTATATAATATATATATATATAAATATATATTATATAGAATATATATTCTTGATATATTGATAATATCGAAGGGGATCGAAGGAAAAAAAAAAAAAAAAAAAAGTATCCGTAGGATGATTGATACCTCAGCTTCGCGTCCAGTTGAATTCAAGAGCTGTATCAGTCTTTTCCTATACTGCTCGCAAGTTTTATAATAACCATCGGTCATTACTACTGCGTGAGCAAGTGACAAACAAGAAAGTAATACCGCGAGAAACGTAGTAGGTATCCATTGCTTGTACCGTGTTCTTCTTTTAGGTCTGACCGCTACCGCTGTCTCTACTGGTTCGTCGGCATTCAAGTTTCTGCGGAGAAAAAGTGACGGATCCGATTTCTTCGAGATCTATTCGTGCGAGTAAATGAACACGCGCATTTAATAATAGCAAGGATAAGAGGAAAATGAACGAATTCGAAGAAGAAGAAGAAGAAGAAGAGATAGAAGAAGAGAAACGAGCGCGTCTTTCTCGTACCTGTTGATATTATTGTAGAGACGTACAGGTGCATCTAAATGCCGATTAATACAACATCTATATCCATGGTATCCACCGAGGCATAAACCGATCAGTATCGCTGGTACTAAGCCGTATGCGCCGAAATGGCAGAGCTTCGCATCGCCTCCCATAAATGTTCGGAAATTATTTATACCGTACAATATGCAGCCGCAGTCGATGCTGATACATACATCCAAGGCCCATGCCCAGTATTGCCAAACGGTAGCCAAACAGATCAACGACGTCACGGACAATATTACAGAGCTAATGTACAATACACTGAGAATGCGTTCCACTTGCTCCTCGTTCATTCTATGGAATTTGTTCGTGCCGCCGCGATACTCGATGTACGAACAACCTGAGAATGAATACAGATAAATATTGCATCGTATCATCATTCCAGATCCTTCGAAACTGAAACTCTCGTCTAATCGATCCACCGAGGAAAGTGCTAAATAAAGAGACACCTTAATCGACTAAACTTGCCAGATAATCAGTTAGTTGCAAGGGAACCATTTAACAACAGTAGAATCCCTTATCCTTACGTAACAACGAGTGCTTGTCCTCGATTGTAAATTTCGTATTTGTTGAAAATTCTAAACACTATGCATATTTTGATCGTCGAGAGTAGCACCTCATTTCCACCGACTCGAACAACTCTGACACGAGTTTTGAAACGTTCGTATTCGTGAATATCACGTATTTCTTGTACAAATAAACGTTGAACTTTCGTTAATACTCATCGATATAATATCCATACGAACCGGTACGACGGCACGTCAAGAATCGTACCGAGTAAAGAGCAAATATTTACTTTTTCCAACGAATGTTTGCCTTTCGCAAAATATTTTCATTAGTTCAAGTCGAAATTCCAGATACACGCATCTCCTCTCTGATAGATAATATTTCTTCTTCACTACTCACACCGTGGCAACGTTTCTCTTTCTTCGGTTTAATAATATCTTTTCTGGGTCTTGACGCTTTACCCGCCTTTACGTTTTTCTTTCTTTTTCTACCCGTTACGTTTAGTATCAAAGTCAGATTGAAACGCAAAGATGAAGCGATCGACATGAAATGCGAGAATACTCGAGGATAGGGAGATAAACTCCGATAAGATTATCATGCGCTACTAACACACGCAATAACAATCCAGGTGTAACAAGGGTATTAATAAACCAGGTACTGATCTTAACGGTACTGTCGACATTGTAAAAGTTTAACAAACAAGCATAATCCTGCTTCTGTTTATTTTACAATAAAATTTAGTTGGCTTATATCTCGCTAAATCGTTTGGTCTATAGTAGTAAGTAAGTAGAGTTCCAGACGATTTTCTATATGTACAATTTATACAAAATTGAATTCGTTGTGTAAATTTCTAGTAGCTTGGAATCTTGATCGTCGTATCTCATTTTGATCTGTAAAAGAAAAGTGAAGAAAAACATGTGAGAATAGGACACGATCGATGATACAATGTATACGGCCAAGGTATATGTAAAACAATATTTATCTTTTGTTTAGTTGGCTTAATATTCCATTGCCATTTCCTTTCTTTTGTGTTTTTCTCACACTTTCTTTTATGCCTAATATATTATTATATATGCCTAATAAAGATTAAAATCCGAGGTAGGAATGAAACGAAGAAAATTATTATTATAAATTGTTGCGCCGCATCACGAATGAACATTCACTTTCATACTTAAAGTGAGAAATTCCACTGAGATGCTCAATCGTGCATCATACGTGCATCTCTTATTCTAACTCTAAATGATAGTACGAGTAAAATTTTGTTCGATTCTAACTTGTATCATCTAACTTGTGGCTTTCGAAAACACTTTTGAGAAATGTTTGTGAAATTAAATATTCGATCGACTATTGATTATAATAAAAATATATTGATTTACGGAATATACATTTCTGAACATTTTATAAAATTACTCGGCGAATTTGCTTGAAACAGATTCGATAAAGTACTATTAAATAAATTGAATAGTTTACGTGAATACAGTTATGTTAATTTAAACTGGAAAAGGTATTTATGTAATTTCGATTTGAAAAGAAACATGAAAAGAATTACGATACAACCTGATGTAATTTGAAAAATTTCTATTAATTACAGAATGGATCGATCCATTTGTTAGGATAATGGGTACTAAATTAAACGAATAGAAAGAACTAACGATGAATAGAATTATTAATCAGGGGAATTGAGAATAGTCGGAAGTTATACTATTACACACACAGTCTTACGCTGGATTCATGTTGCGATGTCTCAATTCTAATAAGGCTTCCCGATTACTCCACAAACAATATATCGACGCTATTCCCAGTCCTATGCAACCACCTAACGCACATTTCTTCCAACCAGCTGGAACAATTAATCGACCGTTTACATAACTCGAGCGAGCGTTTTATGTATAAAAATATATTGATTAATAGATTTAAGACATGCATATTTGAATGGAACAAACTTGTAGATTTGAACAACATGCCGGTCCCTGCGGCTGCTGCTAACGTATTGAAGGAATCGTCTGTACCCCTGACCCAAGACAAGAGCACTCCGAATCCGCTATACATAACAGACACTATACCGAATGTATTAGCTAACGAGGAACCGCTTTTCATCACATGGTTGATCAATCTGTTAAAAGATAATTACGTACAGGTTTCAGAAGTAAAGTATATTATTTTGTTATCTCTGAAGCGAAACTTTCAAGGTACATACTGAGTTCTTCTAAGCTTGCCCGTTTGATCGGCTAAAGACGTCGCTTTAATGCCTCTATATAAACCGGTCGCACCACCGATACCAGCCCCCGCTATACAAGCGGCGCCGATCTGGCTAAAAGCTAGTTCGAATCGACCTCTTTGTTTCGCAGCCCCTTCCGGAAATATGTATTCCGGTTGACTCGGAGGAAGATACGTAGGATCAAAGTTTAAATAAGGGCTAAGCGGCGCTAGACCTTGTTGCGATGTAACTGTCGATAAAAATCGTTCTAAATATATCTATACATTGAGGTTATACTAATTATATTTCATAATCGTATCGAGACATTGAAAGTGAAAACGATACAATTTTAACATACCCGGTATATCTAAATTACCATATATCCCACTATTCGTTGTATTTTTTCCACTATCGTTGCGTAGATCAATCATTTTTCGATCAATTAGACTGGTCAAATTTTACCTTCTCTATTACTTTCGAACAGAGACACTCACAAATAGAAGGGGAATGCGTTCGCTCGTTTATTTCTCTCTCTCTCTCTCTCTGTGTGTGTGCGTGTTTCTCCTCTCTGAACATGGCGAGAATCACTTTCGCCTATCTCTAGTTGAAATTTCCACCACGTTCAATCAAACGAGAAGAAGAAACGAAAGCAAAAATTGTATCTATCAAGCGTGTACGTAAATTTAATTAATCTTAACAGTGTCGGGGTATAATATTGAAAAAAAGAAAGTTTAAGTTTAAGTTAAAAAGCTAAAAAGCTAAAAAGCTAAAAAGCTAAAAAGCTTTTTTCTATATAGATAAATAGTAAGAGTTTTGCGGTAGGAAGTAGAGATATGCGAGAGATATTTGTTCTTTTTAAAACTTTCGATGATGTAATTAGCAAGCAGTGGTCAGAGGGGAAAACCATTGATGAGACACAGAGGCGACCTCTGTTGTACGAACGTTGCACGCATGAAAACTATGCGTTGCATTGCTGTCGAAAATGGCGTCAGGCTCGGAGCTGCCAGAATATTCATCTCCAGCGAAGCGACGAAAAGTTGACGGCATTGGTTACATCGATACCAGTAGTGTGAAACCTGATTTCCAAGATTGTCAGACGTCGCATGATACCCCAAATGAAGATCTCGAAGGTATTTTCACAAAAATATGGTCGATTCGTAAATGAAATTTTCAAGATTGCAAGATGGCGGTCACAAAGGTGACCGCTCGTCTTGCGTGGTTATCATTCGGTTTGTAATTGATGGTAAATGAGAGCCGCCATGACACTTTCTACGTATATTGTACTCGTCTACTTTGCTCGTTTTACCTATACGTTTTCATTTTGTTCGAAACTATACGGTAAATGCAATATTAACAAATTTTTATTTCAATCTAATAAAATTGTTTGTTACAACACTTGTTTTAACTCCTCCTGTATCTCCCCCCCCCCCCCCCCCCGAAACGCGTATTTTTATTTTTATAAACGAGAGTGAATGAGCGAGTGAGAGGGAGGGAAGGAGGGGGAGAGAGAGAAAGAGAGAGAGAAAGAGAGAGTGAGAGAGTAAAAGAAATTGTAAAGTTGTACGGGTACGTTCGATGAACGTTCACAGATGGCACGAGTCTCATATAAGATGTAGACGATGCGCGCGGTTATTTCAATTTTCACGTTTCACGGGGTACATACTTAATTATTTAGTGGCCAAGTATTAGAGTATAAATTAACATTGTTGCAGAGACGTACGGAGGAGATAGCGGCTTCAATGAATTAAGCGACGAATCAAAATCAATTTCCATTTCGCCGGATACAACAAACTTGATAACCACTCCGTCGCAAATAGATTCGATTAGCGACGACACTGGCTGCCCGTAAGTTTGTTTTATAGTTATTATAAATTTGTAGAAATCTAACTAATTTTTCCAATAATATACGCTATGCTGGTAGAATCGACACCGCGGACGAGAAGGATGAAGTGTCGTCCACGGTATCAAATTTATCAGATCTATCGGGACTTTCGGATTTCTCTCCCGGCGAGGGAGATGTTAATCATCAGTGGAGAAACGCATCTTTGTGGGTTCAAAAGCAAATGTTAACGGGTGCCGATCCCAGAGATCTTTTGCATCATCTTTTCATGGATTCCTCTCAGATTCCGGAACAGGTGGACGATCTGACTCTTTGGAAGGTACGGGAGATAATTTACTGTTAAATTGTCCATCCTCGAATGGTGTTGTCTAGCGAGTTATTTTGTTGGCGTGTATTTCAGATAATAATAAATATGGTGTTGGAACCGCCACGACGGCAAAAATTGAGGCATATAAATACTTTAACGGACGTTGTCAGATTGATACGCAGTAGCAACAGAATCATAGTTTTAACGGGAGCAGGTGTCAGCGTAAGTTGTGGAATTCCTGATTTCAGAAGCAGAGATGGGATTTATTCTAGGCTGGCGCAAGATTTTCCAGATTTACCGGATCCACAGGTGATGACAGAGCCGTTTTTCTTTTTCAGCTGTTTCTCTTTGTTCATTTCTGTTTTTTTTTAAATCAATCGATTTAACGAGACCATTCGTTTCGTTTAATTCTCTCCAGGCTATGTTCGATATTAACTACTTTGGTCAAGATCCAAGACCGTTTTATAAATTTGCGCGAGAAATATATCCCGGACAATTTAAACCTAGCCCCTGTCATAGGTTCATAAAGATGCTCGATAAACAGAAGAAACTTTTAAGAAACTATTCGCAAAATATCGATACGCTGGAACAAGTGGCCGGGATCGAAAATGTAATAGAGTGTCATGGTAAGCGTGGACGCGAGATGAAATCAGTTTGGTTCAGAATTTTGAGGAATGAATTTAATTTCATCGAATTGTATTGCATTGCATTGCATTGCATTGTATGGAATTGAATTGAATTTAATTTAATTTAATTTAATTTAATTTAATTTAATTTAATTGAATCGAATCGAATCGAATCGAATCGAATTGAATTGAAGGTTCATTCGCGACTGCCTCCTGTACAAGGTGTAAATATCAAGTGAAAGCCGATGATATTAGAGAGGATATATTTGCCCAGAGAATACCGTTGTGCCCGAAATGCCGAATTAACAGTTTGCCACCGCTGTTGGGGATTAATCTAAACGAAAGTTACAAAGGTAAGGTATACAAGGAGAAACGCTTCGATAAAGTTAACTGATCTTTTTGTATGCTCATTTTGTAGTTTTTCATAATGAGACTTGCCAATTTCTATGGTATGGAAAATTAGCTGCCTAGGGATAGTTTTTGCTATTAGTCTTTCCTGTAGCGTGTCGCGAGTCGGTGGCCACGGAATGTGTCTTCGCTAAATGATGTTGCCACGTTTACTCTGATCTACGCATAAGTTGATGCATCAATTGTAACTACGAGTAAAGCCTTGGCTTGTTTATAAGCGTATATAAGGTAAACTTTTCAATGTTGCATCAAGTTTACCCGTTGAAACATTTCGAAAATTAACACGATGTGAATTTACGATCGAATGCGAACGGAAGAGCGAAAAGCGCAATCTGCTAAGAAACAAACGGCTAAAACGGATGTGTAAAAAGTGTTAATGCAATGCGACAACCGATCTGTTTTCTTTCCCCTCTCTGTTTCTTGTTTTCTTTTCATGAAAGATATTTGGAAATTTACAGATTTAGTGGCACAGGGAATAATGAAACCAGACATCGTATTCTTTGGCGAAGGACTTCCGGATGCGTTTCACGATGCGATGGCCAAAGATAAAGATGACTGTGATCTTTTAATCGTTATCGGATCGTCGATGAAGGTTCAACCGGTAGCATTAATACCTTCCTCGATACCATCTCATGTTCCTCAGATTCTGATTAATCGCGAATCGCTGCCACATTTAAAATTCGATGTTGAACTATTAGGAGACGGCGACATAATTATAAATCAACTGTGCCACTTGTAAGTAATAATAGTAATAATAATAATAATGATAATAATAATAATAATAATATTTAAATTAAATTACAATACGAGGTTATGGTCGTATCGTCTCCTACTGACAAGGATGTTTCTGCTGTTAAAGAATGGAGGATAGCTACAAGGAAGTATGTTGGAACGATATTATTCTGGAGGAAGCATCGCAACTTTTACCGGTACGTTACTCGGCGGACCATACGTGGGAGCAAAGTCGAGACGCGACATTAAATACTGTCGTACTAAGAAAGAGCATGGAAACTGACTTGTGTTCCAAGTGTGGAAGTCAGAATAATCCGATGACTCGGGAGAATGTAGAGCAACGCGTAGAGAACGTTTCGACGTTCTGCAATGATCATACGAATAGCACGGAGGAGAAATTCAGTATTCTAGGGGAGAGTCCAAAGAGAAGATTGGCCGAATCGAGCGTAGAAAGTAGTCCGAAAAGAATGAATTTTGGCAACAACTGCACACTGAATTTCAATTTATACCCGACAAATACAGAGACTGTCTCGGATGCTGTGATCGACTATAAATTTCGCCCGATCTCTATAGAATCAACCTCAAAGGAGACCGGAAAAATTTATAGCTTAGAAGACTGTCAAGTATTTCCCAGAATAATAGAAATTTCCTCGGAAAATGCGTTATTTGATTGTACTTTAAAACCAAATTATTCTGTAGAAAGCAGAGGGTCGTTAAAGTTAAATTCAAATTGCTCGACTACAGCTTCGATCGAAGTCGAAAGAATGAATTTTAAACCGAGACAAGCATCGATCGATTCAGCGTTAGACTCTGGAATGGGTGACAGTTGCAACAGTGTCGACAGCCGGGAATGTAAAAATAACAAAGAAGAATTGACAAACGAAAGATTGAATCACCATTGTTGGCGGCCTAAAATACGAAAAAGTCTTGCTAGAAGACTGCCTGGTATGCTCACGCGTTTCATTGTTTTATTATCTTTTCTGTACTACTATCCACGTATTTATAATAATATGTTGATGTAATTTTATTTCCAGAAAATACTTATTATCAGTTGGCACCTGGAAAGTACATATTTCCTGGCGCAGAGGTTTACTCGGATTCCGAAGAATATGATGATCGCTGTTCGCTTTCGATCAATTCTGAAAGTTCGGATAGTGATAGCGATTCTTCATCCACAGAGGAAGAATTGGAAGATGAAGGGGAGGATGAAGAAGATGAGGAAGAAGAAGACGAGGAAGAGGAAGAGGAAGAGGAAGGAGAAGAAGAAGAAGAAGAAGAAGAAGAAGAAGAAGAAGAAGAAGAAGAAGAAGAAGAGGAAGAAGATGCAGTAGCAGCAGCAGCAGCAGCAGATGACGATGAGCACGACGACGACGACGATGACGATGACGACGACGACGACGACGATGACGACGACGACGACGACGACGACGACGACGACGACGACGACGACGACGACGACGACGACGACGACGACGACGATGACGACGACGACGACGATGACCACGATGACGACGACGACAACGATGACGACGACGACGACGACGATGACGATGACGATGACGATGACGATGACGATGACGATGACGATGACGATGACGATGACGATGACGATGACGACGACGACGACGACGACGACGAGGACGACAACGACAACGACGATAATGACGATGATGACGATGATGACGATGATGTTGGTGGTGGGAGTAGTAGTGGCGGTGATAGTGGTGGCGGTGGCGGTGACGGTGACGGTGACGGTGACGGTGACGATGACGACAACGACGAAGATGATAATGGTTGTGGTGATGGTGACGATAACGGTGATGATGATGATGATGATGATGATGATGATGATGATGATGATGATGATGATGATGATGATGATGATGATGATGATGATGATAATGATGATGATGATAAGGAAAACAGCCGCGATAACGAAGATAGTGATGATGGCGACAACGAAAATGATGATGATGATTTTGATGACTGTGACGAGGAGGAGAAGAGGGAAAACAAAGTGGAAAACGTGGACGGTGTTAAAGAAGAGGAACGCGAAGAATTGATAGATAATAAAAACGCGAAAGAGCGAGGAAAAGTTGTAAAGAAAGAAGAAAAAGAGAAAAGGAAAGAACACGATACTGCGAGAGAAGTAGAGAGGGAGGGAAATTAATGGGAATAGTTATCAATTCGGTTCAGAAAGTCGGATCGAAGTTGTGAGAAGTAATAACAACACTTAATCAGAAACATTAATCGCAAGTGAAAGTGTAAAATAAAAGAGTAACGCGGATATAGGATGATACGTTTTAGGGGGTAACAATTTTGATCTTGCTACTTTTTTATCATTTCCAGTTTGATGAAATGAACAAGAAAAAGTGCAACTTTCATCACTGTTACAGGTGTACACGTATATTTTTTGGGCAAGTGTAAAAGTACAAGAACTTGCGAGAGTAATAATTAAAAGAACGTTATAATACGCGTGTGTCGGTCCAGGAGAACACATTTAAACTTACTGTGATTCTATGTTTCATAATCGAAATGTAGCAATGGTTCAAATTTGAATTAAATGGAAAAGCTCATTATTCACATGGCAAACTGCTACTACATGCTACTAAATTGTACGAGCATAATTAATAAAACGGTAAAACTATTCATGGCTTGTTTGCAATAAACGGGATACATTTTGCTTTTCTCGTAATACTGTATATAATAATATAATATTTAATTTGATGATATTTGATTTGAAGATGCAATTGGTAGATAATTTATTGAAATGAAAGGAATAAGCTGTATTTAAAAAAACGTGCAATTGCCAAAAGACAAAGAAAGATTTATTATGATTGCAGATTCTTGGGAAGGCATTAATTCGTGCGATCAGTGAACGAATACGTGTAACAAAGCGTCGGTTAATTTCTTTACCAGATAGTAATCCGGATCGGTGCAGTTGTAATAAACGATTTCTCTTCACTTTAACATACTTTAAGCTAAATTATGCCGTACGCGCGTAGTTGCGTGTATGAAACAAGTATGAAATGAATTTTGATAAAAAGTATTTAACAATTTCAAGTCTCAAAAGAAAGCGCATATATGGCGGTAAACGATATTTTCTCTGAATGTAGGAGAAAAATTCCAAGTTAAATTAGTATTTGTTTTTATACTATGACTACTTTTACTTAGTGTTATTTCACTATTATGATTAATAGTAGTATAACGTTAGTTATTATTATTCTCATCATCATCATCATCATCATCATCATCATCATCATCATCATCATCATCATCATCATCATCATCATCATCATCATCATCATCATCATCATCATCATCCTCATCATCATCATCATGATTATTATTATTATTATTATTATTATTATTATTATTATTATTATTATTATTATTATTGTTATTGGTACTACTACTATTACTACTACTACTGCTACTACTGCTACTACTGCTACTACTGCTACTACTACTACTACTACTACAACTACTACTACTACTACTGCTACATCTATTCCTATGGAATTAGCTATCGTTAATTGCTATTTATATTCTGTAAATTATTGTCTCTGAATTATAGATTAATTGAAGGAACGTCGAGCACGTTAGGTGATTAAGGATCGTGTAATTTCACATACATTATTGGATAACGAGTACGAAATGTATGTGAACAAAAAGTATTAATTGTTGTCACAAGATGTACAGAAAGACGAGTCTATTGATGCATTTCGAACAATATTGAATGAACGTATAGTTGCGTACGTGAGCGTGCGTGTATGTTATTTGTTTGATTGTAGAACATTTTTAAAGATACTACGGAAAAGAGTGCTCGGTAAATATTGTAAAATGTAGAGAAAGAGAGAAAGAAAGAAATGTCGATCTTGTTGATAATGAAGACCAAAAGAAGGCGTCAGTCTACGTATATAGTTTTAAGTTTCAGGGATAACTTCTTTTCAATCAGAATGCAGAACTATCTAAATATATATAGTATATCATGTGAATGTATTTATAGATATTATGAAATTTTGATCATTTTTCGTTGAAGCACGGGCGTACGAATGTACAAAGCAATGTTGGATAGTTTGCAATGCGGGTTATTTTTCTATGAGCGTAAAAAGGTAGCGTGAAAAGAATAAAAATGAAACGTGTGAAAGCAATAGACGGGAAGGTCGGGTATAGTAGCAGCATTGAAACTAAACGAGGTTGTTGAAAATAAGAAATTTTGTGTGAAATTGTGTGCAATGTATGTATGTAAATTGTTGTTGCGTGCGAATATGCGTAATTGACTAATCGGAACCCGATGAGCTTTCAAGCAAGTTCATCGTCTCAATGTGCATTTGTAAGAAACGGAACGAAACGAAACGAAACGTAACGTTTGCGTGTAAATTTACATTATTACAATTGTTATAAAACAAAAATCATCATGTTCACTTCGCACAATTCTTGCGCGTAAAGCTTAAAATACAAAGCATGTGTTTGTTAATAACAAATTATATTATACAAACCACCGAGAGTAACGCAGCAGTTGCGAAATACTGTGTTCTTCTAATGCATCGTATTAAACTTTATTGTTTGTTAGCAAGCACACCAACTAATGTTGCCCCAAATCCGATTCTTCGCGAGTCTCGTAATCAATTTTTTTATTTAGATTCATAGAAGATCTTCCATAGGTGATCTTCCACTATGTACAAATAGCTTTATTTATCATTATTTCGAAAATTGGTATGCAAGAGGCATGAATTTATAGATAGATATCGAGAAGTTTATCGTTATTTATTTAACGTTTAGGTAGATAGACAAGTGAGTAAGTAACTAAGTAACTAAATAAATAAATAAATAAATAGGAAATATAGGTAAATAATAAGTAGATACACAAGTGCATAGATATAGTTGGAGATAGTATGGCAGGTAAATGATTAGGTGGGCAGAGACAGGCACAAAGGTGATGATTACGTATAAAGGTAAAAAGAAAAAAAAAAAGGAAGTAAGATACATAGAAAATCTGTAGGTATGCGAAAGAAAAACACAGAGTACTATGGATACACAAATAATGTGTATACGACATTGATTTTAATCGACAGAAGGGAAGTTTCCGTAATTTGGAAGAACTTGCTTCCCATCCCCCACCTTCTCCCCCAACTCCTTCTCTATTAATGGACTACAGACACACGATTGCGTATCCTATTATTTGTTTTATCTCTACGACCGAGCATTTACTTGTATAGTTCTCAAAGCATTTGACGTTACTGCATACGATGTTTGTGTTACAAGATTTATTTATTTAAATGTAAAGCACGTAGTCGATTCCGAGGAAGCGAAATCGGAAAGATTTGACAATCATACCAACTTTTTGCACATACTGACTTTTAGTATAAATACATACATGTGTCGTATGTAAATATTTATTACTTTTATCGTCTAAGGAGAATTCCCTTCCTTCTTTTCTAAGTTTCATTCGTTTCATTCGCGAACAATGAATTTGTCTTTTCCCATTGATTTGAATTGAAAATCGATAAAAACTATATATAACCAACGCTATCGCTATCGCTATCGCTATCGCGCTATCGCTATCGCTATCACTATTGCTATTGTTATTGCTATTGTTAGATCTATCAATCCTGATCGTAATATGCGTAATACAGTTCCCCAGCAAAGTATTCATATTGTTTAGCCGGTATGGAAGAATGCGGGGTGCTAACATTAGATGTTTTAAATAATTTCATATTCAACTTTAATGAATGTTAGAGAAATGTTCTTCATATTTTAGGCGTTGTTTCTTTGGTATTATTCATATGTAAGTTCTTATCTCCTAAATTAAACATTTTTCTATGATAACAATGTGACTCGTTGACCTTTTTCTACGCTATACACTTTTTTACACTTTTTATTATCGAGTGAAGTTGATTCGAGGAATGAAGGATAATTTTTACTTACATTTACACATCATTCACACCATTCTCATCATCGTCGTCGTCATCATCATTACCATCGTTGTTGTTGTTGTTGTTATTGTTGTTCTTCTTCTTCTTCTTCTTCTTCTTCTTACTATTATTATTATTATTATTATTATTATTATTATTATTATTATTATTATTATTATTATTATTACTATTAGTCAAGCGGTAAACGTGTAGCAATAAGAACGTTGATCCAGAGAGTAATGCGTAGGTAAGATATAGCTGTACGCAACATAACATCGATCGGTCAGAAAAAGAGAAGAGGGAAATACGTAACGTATCGAAAGACGAACCATCCTCGGTAATCTAATTTCAATCGATATCATTATTACGGTACGTTTCGTCTTGAAAATAAATTCTTCTTTCTACTGTTGAAATAACATTGACGGTACGAAAAAAGAGTCGAGTGTTACGAATGGTCGCACGTATAATCATAAAAACGAAACGCGTATACGATTCGCGCGTATTGATTCTTATAAGAATCAATTACAGCAATTTGCTAATAAAACTAATCAACATTAGAAAATGACAAATATGTACAGTCAGGCAAGGTTGTCATTCTAATTATTTGTTTCCCTTAATTGGTTTTCTTTTATTCAGTTGTTTATTTATTTATCTCTATATATTTATTCTATTCATTTATCTTATCATTATATATATATATATATATATATATATATATATATATATATAATAGTTTTGTATCGTATATCGCAATTATGATAAATCAAATTTGAAAATAGCCTTTAAATTATTATAACAATATATCTTAGATAATAAGTGAAACTCCCATGTATTACTATAGAGCTGAAGAAAATTTTCGCAACAATTTCCATGAGCTTTTATCGAAACTTACGACAGTGTGTGTGTGTGTGTGTGTGTAGGGGCTGGGGAATTGTTTCATTTACGATATCGTCGCTTTGTGTATTGAACACTTGTCGAAATCCCCGTCAAGATTTTCGAATGTTCAAGCGAAATGAACATTTCTTACGAACGAATAGATAGTGTTTGCTATTTATCGTTCATTTCCTATGTAATTATATGTCTTGTGGTATAATAATATTATAGCATAATAATAATAATAATAATAATAATAATGATAAACATTATTACCACCACAGCAATAATAGCGTATTATAATCGCACTATTGCTAAAGATGTATAAGGTTTTATTTATATGACGGCTGCTTCACTACCTGTTTAATGTAATGAATAACATTCACTCATTTGAATAGGATTCGTTAATTGTACTAATTGTATTGTGTAGTATCATTACAATGCGCGATTTAATTCAGACCAGCATATTTCCCCCGTCTTCGTTTCTTCTTTGCTTTTAGTTTCTCCGTGTTTTTTCCTCTGCGTACAAGGGAAAGTTGTTTGGATAAAACCATTTTCAGATGCCAGTCTCTCTCGTATCGTTTGTATCAAGCAATTCGTGTGCGTGCGCGTGTGTGTACGCGCGCGCGCGCCCGCGGGAGAGAGAGAGAGAGAGAGAGAGAGAGAGAGAGAGAGGGAGAGAGTATATGGGCGCGCGCGCGCCAATCTATGTGCGTACTGAACGTTTATACATTTCCTTTTTTTTTTTTTTTTTATTCTACGCAGTGCATTGTGTGTTCCGTATCACGTTTTACAAATCAAAAGGATATAAACGTTACATTTATTAAGGCTCTATGGTAAGGAGCGAATACTTTTTATTAAGAAGAATTAACAGGGATAAATGGCGGACTGGTTCGGTGGAAGACACACACTAAAGATGGGAACATACGGTGGTAGTACAAGAGAAAGGAAAAAAGAAAAAGAAAAAAAAGAAGAAAAGAAATAAAAATTGATTTGCACGTTTCTCACTTTTTCTTCGTGTTTGTTCATAGACTGTACACAACCAAAGAGAAAAATAATTTTCTTTCTCTCTCTCGCTCTCTCTCTTTCATACGGCAATGTTAATAATGACAGCAATAATAATATTACTATTGTCATTATTGTCGTTATTATCGTGTATGATTGAATCAGCATAGCATTTATTGTACACTTTTTCCCGTGGCAAATCGAAGACTTTATTTACGTACGTGCGTAGGAACAATTGAAATGAAGCTGTTTAGTTGAATACGCGAAATTCGAGGAACAGAAAAAAGGATTTGAGGTTTTAATTCGAAAAGTACAGTTACAGGTGAAGCGAAAGCTGACGTATTTATCGTATGCGCATCTGAATTTCTTTTTATTTTTATAACGAATGGTCTATCAAATATGGTAAAGTTTGAGTCCCGCAACTTGGGCAAATCGATCCACCGAACGATCAGCATAGGAAGAGAAGTTTCATTGAATTGCCATCAACATTTTATACGTCGAATAATTGGTTAGAGAATGATCCAGGAGTACAGAAGTAGCGTGGCCGAAGTATGATCGCGGTTGAAAGTGTATCAAGAACAAGCGACGAACAACATCTTTTGCCTCGGATTTCGGTCTCACTGCCTCTGTCCTTTTCTCTATTTTCATTTCTTTCCTTAACGTTTTTTTTTTTTTCTTTTTTTTCCACGTCGTATTCGGTAATTGTTTGTATTACATATTATACTAGGCAATAATAATAAGTTGTAGTAAGGATTTACCGCCTTATCACCTAACATGACAAATAATATCGAGTCTGTGTTATGATGGATACAATTAGGATAATAATGTAATTTAAGTGTCTAAAACCAATGCTTCGTATGTATCCCAGTTCCATCTATTTACTACTTTGAATTCCAGGTTCCTATTTCATATCATATCCAGGTAAGAATGCGAAATCGCCTTCACAACAATTTCTCCCTTTCCTTCTCTCTATTCATTTCGTTCATTTCAGTTTCATTTTAGTGAGTCCACTTATTCCATGCCTGCAAGCAAATTGTTTATTGACGCTGTAAATATGTAACGGATAGTTAAAGCACTGGTAGATGTCGAAAGGAAATGATGAATGAGACCAGACATTAGAGTCATTAGACATAGTAGAGGATGAATTCTATATGATATTGTCTATATGATATTGCCGGTAGATGATATTGTTTTACGACTAAGAAAAAGAAAAAGAAAAAGAAAAAGAAAAAGAAAAAGAAAAAGAAAAAGAAAAAGAAAAAGAAAAGAGACAGTTTGCAAATAATTATTGTTATTGTTATATTTCGCAATCGAAATATAAACGTGTTGCCAGTTTCCTTTCACGTTTCTATCAACATACCGGACCATTATTATTATAAACATACCGGATGTTGCTTGTCTTGCATGGCGTCTGGTATTCCCCATGCTGGTGGATCCATTTTATTAGCTTCGTTTGGTGGAATTTCTGTCAGTGCAGGTGTTCCAAATTGCCCCGGCAATAACGTTAATCCGGGCATTAACGAAAGACCCGTTGCACTACCATTAGGGAAAGGCTGTTGTTGAGTATCCACATGACCCTGTGGACGCATGAAAGTAGCAGAAATTCGACATTAACACGACGAAATGATACAGGTAAGGATACGAGGGTGGGCGAGAGGATGGGAGTAAGAAAGAAGCAATAAAGGGTAACAAAGAATCTACCTGAAAGGAAGGTTCCATCATCTGATGAAGTTCAGCGTCAACGTTCGATATACGATTGTAAGTGGCGTTTGATCTGAACATTTGATGCCTGTCTATTCCCGGTGTCAAACTTGCCCAAGAGCCAACAAGTTTCTCATTGTTCAGCATCCAATTGATCGAATCGGCATCACCGCCGGGTCCCATTCCGGCAGTGGCATAATTCTTCCATGCTCTTTCAGTGCCGATCGGTCTTGGTACCTTGCGGTCCTCTATTTTAAGTTGATTCATCTCTTGAGTCACTTGTCCCGGTGAGGATGGCGATATAGCCGGTGAACCGCCATTCTCTAAACTGGTAATCAAATCGATACTTCCAGATTGTGCGGTGATGTTTGCCAAATGATTTGAGAAACCAATTTGGCTTATCATTGCATCTTGGTGTGGCGGATAATTATTGTGCGGCGGAGCAAATGGCCAACGAGTTTGACCGTTAGTGGAGATACCAGTGTTGCTAGGAGCGGCCCGAGAAGGTGTTTGATACTTTCCTAAAGGGAAATTTCCAAGCATCGCCAAGTTATTCGACTGGATCGCAGACGGAGGTGGAGGCGGTACAGTAGTGAACATATTCGGATGTATTCCTGCCGCCGCCGCTGCCGCTGCCGCCGCCGCCGCCGAACCAGCGGCATTGAACATCGTTACTTGAGGCTTGCTATTTAAATGTAAAGAACTAGAGAAGTCAGGCGCTCGGGGGTTTAATCTGGACATACTGACGGTAGTATTAACCGATGCAGACGGTGCTATTGTTTGCGTGAAATTTTGCATATGAGGATGGAAAGGTAAAAGAGGATGAGCCTGTCCTTCGTTCGGTACCATTTTTAGTAAGCTCGAGTTTACATTTGGATGCTCGTAACCGACGTTGTTTCCTTTAAACAAACCGACGTCTAACGTCGGCTGCGACGTCGACGGTATCACGTGCGGTTGATGCGTTGTCGCGTTACGAGTTCCAGTTAATTCCCCTTGAAATACTGGCCTACTGAACTGTGCTCCCATCGCTGCACCCATCTCGATACTTTGCTGAGGGATCACCGGCCGCGCCACAGCCAAGCTGCCCGGTGGTTTACTCGATAGAGGATGCTCGCTGTAATTTCCGGACGATTGAAACTGCGATGGTTGAATAGGATTATGGCCTGTGTTCGATGACACGCCACCGCTTCCTATGCTAGGCGTGTTGCTGTTGGTTGTGTTGTTCGATTTACTTGAAACGGGAGAACACATCGTCGTTCCTCGATATCCAGGAGCTTTCGAAGCATCTACCTGTAAGTATAGGCAACGGAAAGGGCAATTGTTGATAATAGTTTGATGCAGCCGTCTCTACTGCTGCGTTCGAAGAGGTGGGAGAAATATACTAGCCTGTGGAGGAACACTGTCGATGAATTTAGATGACGTTGAGCCAGATATGTTTACGGAAACTCCGCCGCCTCCAGCTACGGTCGCAAAATTCATACCCTTTTGAGATTCATTTTCTCGGCTACCCCACATCGATTGTTGAGTGACTTTCGTAAAAGTGTCATTGAACAAAGAATATTCAAGCGGTGTATTATTATTCGTCTGATGCTGCTGTTGCTGGTGTTGTTGGTGCTGCTGTTGCTCTTGGATCGTTGCTATAGGTGTCGAGCTACGTCCTTGTTGTTGCTGCAGTTGTTGTTGACATTGCGATACTATAGGAGGCGAGGGGCTAATTCGCACCGACGAATTCGAAGACGTTGAAGCGATAGTACTTTCCGAGCAGTATGCAACCACGGCACTTACTGCCGGTGATACTGTCGCATTTGAACCGGGTGAATAGGTAGACTTCCCTGAATAGTGGGAGCCCACCATTGTGGGCGGGGCAGATAAAGTAGGCAGTGGTCGGCAGTGTTTTGGCGATGTACTGACTACAGACTGCTGAGATGAAGTCTGGGCCACTGCCGCGGCCGTAGCTGACACGACAGTCACTGTATTTGCTTGCAGCGATTTTTGCTTGTTCACCGTAGTGGACTGCATCACGGTGGTAGATGTATGCGTTGAGGCAGTGATTTCAGACAGTTTCGCGGCAAACGTTTGCGTGGTACTTGTTGTTACAATTTTCGTCGCTCGTCCAGCTGTCATAATTGCGCTCGTATAAGACATTGTTGTTTTTGTGTTTGACGACGAAGCCATTTGGGCGGCTACAGCCTGAGCTCGTTTTTCAGCTAAATATGCCATCATCAAAAAGAGGAAGAAGAAGAAGAAGAAGAAGAAGAAGAAGAAGAAGAAGAAGCAGAAGAAGAGAGGAAGAAGAAATGAAAGAAAAACAGAAGCGAATTATTCGTTTTCTTGGATTCGATGAGATATATAGGTAGGTGATGCATTACCTGCAGCTACGAGTCTGGGTGCCGTGGCGCGTGGCAGAGGTGTAGGAAATGCTCCAGCGAGTTTAATGGTTGACGACGATCGAAGTGGGATCAACTGATTGACACTAGATACTCCGGATGTATAGCTAGCCTTATTGATTTGCGTACTGCTAGAACTGGACGTTAGACTCGGAGGTTTACTTACCGGACCCAATTTTGCTTTAGTCGACTGAAATTAAACGCAAGTGAAGTCTATGAGAGTGCTCCGCTGATAAATCTATACAACGTTTCCAAATGTCGGCGGTACAATAATTTGATACTCTTACGGCTATGGTAGATATGGTTTTATCCCAAGAGGAAGTGGTAACAACTGTGAGTTTCGACTTTGGAAGCATTTGCAGTATATCGACATCAGGATCTTTAATAAGAGCAGCTATTAATGTATGCGCCTGTTTTGTTGCATCAGATGATCCTCTAAAAATAACAAAAAAAAAAAAAAACAAAAAAAAAAGAAAACAAAAAAAACGAGAGTTATTAATATTCCATATAAAGGTGCAGATCAAAATAGTAGGTGGGAAAAAGGAAATAGAATTTTTTTATTCGAATTTTGTTTTCGAAAGAATCGAATTTCAACGTTAGATAAGAGTACTAGTTGACTTGATTTTTTCGAAAATTAGGCTGCAAACGGAAGACGTATTTACTTTTCGACATGAAATTGAAGGGGGAAAAGAGAAGAAGAAGAAGAAGAAGAAGAAGAAGAAGAAGAAAAAAAGTAGAGCGAAGAAAAAGAAAAATATTGTCCAACACACATACTTGATAGTAATAATTCGTTCGCCCTGGCACTTGCTCTGTTTTTCTACTTCGATATGTGCTCCTGTTGCTCCTCTAATGGCATTTATATTACTTCCACCTCGTCCAATAACTCGACTAATAGCATTCGGTGGAACGGAAACTTTCTTCGAACGGAATGGTGAATTCATAAATCTCCCAGAATCATCGGACTGACCCCTACATTTCAGTCGAAATGTAATATTAAACAATTCCATCGCGATATAAAAAAAGAAAAACAAAAAAAAAAGAAAGACATTTACAACAACACTAATGATGATGATGATGATGATGATGATGATGATGATGATGATGATGATGATGATGATGATGATGATGATGATGATAACAACAATAACGGGGACAACGATGACGAAAATATCGAGAATAGTAATAAATCAAAGTTAAAATTTCTTACTTTCGTACAACCTCTTTCCAGCCTTCTTCGCGTTTCCCACCTTGCTTAGGGCTGGTCGTATTGTTTGCCTTCGCACTACAAGTGTTCAATGTGTCGCTATCGTATTGATTGTTGTAAGATTTTTTGCCTTTGCCAGGCACGTACGTATCATTCCCGGTTGCCTCGAAATCTTCTCTATCGGCGGGATGTCTCGACGATTCGAACACCAGCTGACCTTTCAATTTACGTTCCGTACAATTTACGATCGTGGACCTGGTACTCATCGTAACGGACGTTGTAGATACGGAGACCGTGTTGTTGGCGACATTGGTCATAATTCTTCTGAAAAAGAAAAGAAAAATAAGAAAAAAAGATGCGAATGATGCGAAAGAGCAACGAAGATTTCGTTGCTCGAGTTGACTCGAGGAGGATCGTATGTACAACAACATTTATAGCTTACTTCTCGGACGTGGTGTTTTGAGATTTAGTCGGTGTAATTGAATTCTGCGACAGAGCGGTGGGTTGCGTAGCGATAGACTTTGGCGATCTTTGCGGGGACGTGTCTTTTTCATTACTGGTAGGACTATTAGTTTTCTTTTTCTTTTTCTCTTTCTTTTTCTCCCTGGCTTTCACGTCGTTACTACTACAGCTACCTTGACTGTTCGCATCAATTCCGCTATCACCTTCCTCTCTGTCGGGATCTTCCGGGCTTCGGTTAACCGGCGAAGGCATACTGTCCATTCTCTCACAGCCGTCACCAGTTTCGTGTTCACTATCATCCGCCCTATCGCATTCTTCATCTCCCGACTTCTTCCCATTCTCTTCTTTATCCTCATAGTTTGTTTCATTCTTTTTGTATTCCTCGTGCAACTTGCGTTTTTCTTCTTTCTTTTCCAGTTTCTTTTTCTTCTTTCGTTCTCGTCTGCGAGCAGCCGCTGCTTTCTTCGATTCTTCCCTTGTCTTTTCCATATCGAGTTCTTCCAACAATATCGTCGCATTTTTATTCGCCTTCGCCGCTTGCGTCTCTTTCGCAGCTCGAATAACTTTAACGCACTCCTGACACTTCTCTAGGAGCTCCTTGTCACTGACGGTAGCTATATACCTGGTCATTTCTTGGTCACTTGGGAACTGAGTTACGTGATTTACCATCCATTTGACAACTTTAATGTGGCCTTTACGAAAAGCGGCCATCAAACAAGAAACCTTTCGATTATCCTGTGAATCGATGTCAGCACCGGCGTGATACAATAAATCGACAACGTTCAGGTGTCCACCATTGGCCGCTAACCATAACGGGCTATTTCCTTTTTTATTCTTCACCTCGACTTGCGTCCCTCTTGATAATAGTAATTCTACGAAACGGCAGTGTCCTTTGTCAGCAGCAATCGTAAGGGCAGTATCGCGAGACGATGGAACGGGAGTGGCGTTAACGTCTGCTCCTTTAGTAAGTAAAACGCGACCAACTTCAACGTATCCCCCACTAGCTGCTTCCATTAATGGAGTTAACCCGGTCTTGGCTCGGTGTTCTACGTTGGCTTTCCGATCGAGAAGAAGACTAACCACCTCGTGCCTGCCTTGAAAACAGGCCAATGTTAGTGCTGTATTCCGATTAGTTTCTATTTGAGCATTGATATCACTGCCCATATCCAGTAACAACTTCACCGCAGCAACGTGACCATTCATAGCAGCAAGCATCAGCGGTGAGATACCTAATTTTGAGCCGGTTCGGGAATTAATTTCAGCACCATGACTAAGGAGAAGCTTTATTATATTAACGTAACCGCCAGATGCTGCAAGGCTCAAAGGTGTGTAATCAGAAACATTACGATGTTCCTTATTAGCGCTCCGATTAAGTAGAAGCTCTACTACTTCGTATCTACCACCACTGCAGGCAAGGGACAAAGGTGTATCCTTGGTACGTTCTGACTGAGCCTCTATGTCTGCTCCGTGATTCAAAAGAATCTCCACCACCTTTTGATGACCGGCTGTTGCTGCCAAAATAAGTGGTGTAAACCCCTTCTTATCTCTATGCTCTGTGAAACATAGAAAACGAGCATTAGTATGAGATCAACAACCTATATCGACAATAGAGCGGAGTAGACAAATATTATTTCATACCTATATCTGCACCGCGGCTTAATAAAAGTTCAACGAGCTCTTCGTGTCCACCGGCGCATGCCAAAGTTAGAGCTGTATCATGATTACTGTCTGTCTCCGAATCTACATCCATACAAGAGAATGGTGCAGGCGGTACTTGACTCGTAGTATAGCCCCCAACCGCTGGCACACTAGTTGTATATTGGCCAGCAACTAGATAATATAATAAAGTTCAAGTAAACATTTTAGTTGGTTTCGGATAATGTAATAAAACATCTAATGCTTCACCTGTTGTTGGGTCCAACTGATAATTCTGACTTGGAAAATTAGGAGCTTGCTGCTGGGTATTGGCGGTTTGTTGCTGCTGACACGAGGACTGTTGAGGCAAAAGCGGATACCTTCCCTTCTTTCCTTTGCTGGTTGTTGGCGCTGTATAAACTTGCTTTTTGTCCGAAGCAACAATGGTTGCAGCGGTTGTTGCCGGCGATTGAGTTTGGGTAGCAACTTGTACTTGATTAGTAGTACAAACTGTTGACTGGGCATAACCATTCGTTTGATGGGATATGTTATCTACTATTCCTGTTGCTTCGGTAACAGTTGGTAAAGCTTGTGGAAATGCTAGTTCGAAATGATAACGTTCACGCGTTAAGGCTAGTTAGTAATGTTAATTTTAACGTTTACGTTATCGCGTACAACTTACTTATCTGAGACGATGGGAGTAATAATTGTGGTGGAAAATGGCATCGAAGTCCATCGAGGTATCCTTCTTGGTATTCTTTTAACGAAAGATCTTTAAACGGTTGATTCTGCAAAGGCTGTGTACCGGTTAATTGTAAACCTGCTGATATGTCGGCTTGTATTTGAACACCGGTACTAGTCACTTGAAGCGAAGGCAAAGTTGATAACACAGGATTGGTAAAATATTCTTGAGACGCATAAGGACTGGCTGTTTGTTGAACTATTTGTGTAGTTTGCAAATGCTGCTGTTGTTGGGGCTGTTGCAAATCCTTACCACTTGATACCTCTAATCTTTTCAACTCGAGCTTTTCCTGATCCTCTGTCGCTACTTAACCAGAACATAAGAAGGAAATGAAATGTAGAAGTGAAGAAATGAAATGTAATCGAGTTTTCTCAAATATTTACCGTCAACGGTATCGTCGAAGCTAATAGATCGAAAAATTTCGAAAGCATCGTCCAGAGGAATATGCGTGCCATCTTCCAACTTTATTACGCTTTCGCTACTACAAAGAGCCTTTGCTTTCTGAGCGGCAGCAACAAAAGGACAAGCTCCATCTCGATGCAATCTTGCTAACTCAGGATCTGCCTGCTCTGTTAGATTTTGTTGAGTTGTTTGCTGTAGATGTAATTTATACACACATATGTAGATTTTTATTATTTAATTAGTTTAGGTCTATTTTTTCATCGTTTAATGTCTCTTGAAAAGAGCTAATCCATAATTACCTGATCGTGGAGATGATGAGTATGGGTAGGATGAAGATGAGGCATTAATTGAGTAGGCATAAGCATGTTGTTTCCATTAGCGGTCACCACACTAGCAGTCTGTTGCTGTGGCTGCGACTGTTGCTGTTGCGCTTGTGACTGTTGTTGTTGTTGTTGTTGTTGTTGTTGTTGTTGTTGTTGTTGCTGCTGCTGTTGCTGCTGTTGCAGCTGCTGTACCTACGCAGAAATGCCGATATAGTTGTTGCGCATGATACAAAAAGAAGAAAGTGCAAACAAAAAAAAGCACATTTTCATAAGAGAATTACAAACCTGTACTTGATCCAATTGCAACTGTAACTGTTGATTCAGCTGCTGCAACTGATGTACCTGTTGAACTTGATAAGTATGTTGCCGTTGTTTTTGCTGATACTGTTGTTGAAGGCCAGGCAGTAAATTAGCCTGTTGCTGTTGGTGTTGCTGCTGTTGCAACTTTCCTCCCACTACGCTGGACGAAGCTTTCCGAATATTTTTTCCTTCCTTTTTGGAGACAGGTTTTGCTTTCGGTCGATCGCTTATGGCGGTATTCTGACTGACATCGCTACTTGCGGTAATAGATTGGGAAACGGCCATAACAGTAGGAGGTGTGGATATGCTTGGAGGACTCGGTGTAGTTGTTGAAGATGTACTCGATGTAACCAACGGAACGGACGACGTAACAGGTATCGTTGCGAGAGAAAGAGGAGGAGAAGTAGGAAAAGCGTTTGTCGTACGAAAAGTCTCCGATATGGATTCTTGTCCAATTCGTTTCCCTCTGAGAAATGCATTATACAGTGACATTGCATGACTGGTACCTTGATGAGTTAATGAATTTCCAGACATGTTACTCGGATTGCAGACTAAACCTTTCAATCAAAAGCATACAACAATTAGCATGTAGAATTCTTTTTTTATACACGCAAGAGAACCGTAAAAGACGAAAATTTAAAAAGATTAAATACGTACCTGATGACCATGGATCTGGTTCGCTAGACTCCTCTTGTTGCTGCTGCTGTTGTTGCTGCTGCTGCTGTTGTTGTTGTTGTTGTTGTTGTTGTTGTTCTTGTTGCTGTTGAGTTACGACAGAATTCCTTGAACTAGGGAACAAGTGTCCTGCACCCTTAATTTGAAGTTCTCTCTCTACCCTCTAAAAATATTTATAACACATTACTGTGTCGAAAGTACTGAGCACAGTTGGAAAGTTAGTTGCGGCGTATATTGCAAGGAGCGATGCCGATGTTTTTAATTATATTTATGAATGTTACAAACAATGAAAATATTTATGTCTTTCCAATTGCAGTTACATTTCCTCCGCTAACTAACTTTCCAATCCTGCACAGCACTTAAGAGAAAGCTTTTCAATAGATTTTAATAGATTAGTACTTGTAGCTCTTCGAGAATTTGTTGCTTGTGGAGAATCTGCTCTTGGCGAGTGTTTTTTCGGCTTTCAGAGACATTTAATCCTGGTGTTGGCGCAGGAGCAGGGCTAAGACTAATGTTAGGTTCTGAAAGGTTCGTGAATCCTCCACTTCCTTTATCCAGAATATTGGTATCATCTTTAGTTGTTACAATTGATTCTCCTGCAGGCTGAGAACGCACTTGTTGCGCTTCGGCAGAAGTAAGACTCATATCGGGCATCATAGTCACCGATCGATTTTTTCTTAACAACGACTTTTGCGTGTTATGTTTAGGTTGAAGATTTTGCGTTTGTGGCTGATCTGCAGTATGTTGTTGCTGTTGTTGATGCGACTGCGGTTGCGTTGATGCATGTTGTTGATGGGGTGCATGCTGTTGATGGGTTATATGCTGTTGTTGCTGTTGTGATTGTTGCTGCTGCTGCTGCTGCTGTTGTTGTTGCTGCTGCTGCTGCTGCTGCTGTTGCTGCTGCTGCTGTTGCTGCTGCTGCTGTTGTGGCAGTAACATAGGTGTAGGTGTTGCATTATGTGGTGTACTCATCATAATACTGTGAGGATAGTCCAACAAAAGTTGAACTACGTTAGTGTGTCCACCCTTTGCAGCTTCGATCAACATTGTAGAATTATCCTATAAGAAAAGCAAGACTTTGACACATTGATATAGGAGAACAAGGCGTCGGAAATAATCTCGATAATTACATACTACGCACCTTCAATTTGTGAAACGGATTTGCAGATTGTGCAAGTAAAAGTTCTACAACTGCAAGATGTCCGCCAGCACAAGCTAGTGAAAGAGGTGTATGGTCGTTATTCGTTGTTTGCCTGTTAACATCTGCACGTTTCGATATAAGAAATTGAACTGTACAGAGATGGCCGGCTCTACATGCCTTCATTAACGGTGTTCTTCCTCCTTCTGATTCATGTTCCTATGTATAAAAAGACGAAATAAAATATACACATCGATGTGATAGAATAATTGATCGGTACATATATTTGTTGACATTAATTTCATTGACCAAAAACATACTAAGTCAGCACCAAACTGAAGCAAGAGATCCGCAACATCGGTATGACCGTTTTCACAAGCATACGTTAATGCAGTGTCTCCTGTTTGTGTCTGAGCGTGAACATCTGCAGCAGATTCGAGTAAATAACGAACAAGCTCTAAATGACCTTCCTGCGCAGCCTCCATTAGAGGAGTAGAGGCACCTAATTCAATGTCAGCTCCTGCTTTAATCAGAAAATCAGCAACCTCTAGAAAACCACCACAACAGGCTAGAGTAAGGGCTGTTTCTTGCGTTTCCTCCGTTTGAGCATTGATGTTCGCCCCTATGTAAAAACGTGTATAGGTATCATTTGAACGTCGTTCAGTTTATAGATAGTTTATAGTACCTAGAGATTCTTCGCGATAAATATTAAAATCAGTGATGTACCTTGACTCAACAGTAAAGCAACCATTTCTTCATGGCCCTCGCGTGCTGCTTCCATTAGTGGTGTATAACCTTCATCGTTTACTTCTTCGATATTTGCCCCTCGCTCAATCAAAAGCATAGCAAGATCAACGTGACCTCCACAAGCAGCCAATGTTAATGGAGATTCAAAACTGTCTGTTGGCATATTCACTTGCGCTCCCGAATCTAAGAGTAAACGAGCTACTTCTACATGACCATCCATTGATGCTTCCATAAGGGCAGTGTGCATTTCATCAGTTTTGTGCTCCTACAGAATGGACCGTTTCCAATTATCGGTAAAAGTGCACAATCCATATCACAGAAAGAATTATAATATAGTTTCATTGACGCAAATACCTGATCAGCGCCAGCTTCTAATAAAAAGCGAACCATTTCCAGATGTCCTTTATAACAAGCCAATGTTAGCGCGGATTCTTTAAATTCATTGGAATGGGTATTGATACCAGCACCATGTTCCAGTAAGATCTTGGCTACTGGAACATGTCCGGCACTAGCTGCTTCCATTAAAGGTGTATGACCGTTTTCATTATGATCTTCAACATTGGCACCTGCTTCTAACAGTACTCGCACTACCTCTTCGTGGCCACCCGCACAACCATACATAAGGGGTGTGTTACCTAAAATATACAACAGCACTATATATTTAACATTCTGATTAACAAAAACAAGAATTGCGTGTAAGAATGGGAGAAATTAAAAAATAAAAATAATATAACTAAATATCATACCTGAAGTAGACTGAGCATTAACATCAGCTCCGTGAGCAATAAGCAAGCTTACAACATCTACGTGCCCTGCACTGGCAGCCTCCATTAAAGGGGTGCAATCCCCCTTTATTCCACGATCTTCTACGTTCGCACTCATTGCTAGAAGTACCTATAAAAAAAAAAAAATAAATTGTTCAAATAAATCAAAATAATGTACTAATTTATTGAGAAGAAAAGAAAAAAAAATAGAAAAAGTTTCTATACAGCGCAAATAAAAGATAAAATAAGAGGCATACCTGAGCAAGTTCGTAATATCCGGCTGAACAGGCGAGAGAGAGTAAACTCTCCCCCTCCTCTGTAGTCTCGTGAACACTGCGTCCTTCTGTCAATAATTTTCTAACAGTACCTACGTCGCCGTCAGTACAAGCCTCTACAAGAGAGCGCTTTTCGTTTTGTGTGCGTGGATTATCACTGCGCATACGAGTTAATGCAGCTGCTGCTTCATCTAATGCACAAGAAACACTAGATGTTAAGCGACGGAGCACTTCGTGATCAGGCAAGTGCTTCCCATCGCCTGATGACAACTTGCCAATACCAGCTACTTCCAGCAATGCTTCTAATCGAGCCTGAGTTTCAGGGTCCACAGATCTTTCTGGATCTTCAGAAGTTAACAGAAACTTGGACGACTCTAAATGATGGTCTTCGTCTAATTCGACCTGATCAATCGCAAAACACTCCACCTGCAAATAACAACGCGACATTTCATTCACTAAAATTAATTGGTTACTATAACGTGATACAAGAATGATATTGCTCTCTTGCTCTTTTTCTTTGATCAATACTCTGTGTTGATTTTCTAATTTATAGTGTTAATATTTTACTCGATACATACGTACACAAGTACACGTATAGTATATAAATTCTGTATAAAAGATAATTTCTCCCTTATTCGTTGTAACGAAAAAGAAGATGTAACAATGCCGTAAGAATTAATCGGAAGAACTGCCAAATCGATTATTCCTGACACTCTCGTTTCGCTTACTTTACCTTAACCTTATATTTGAAACGAATAATGAACAACTCAGAGTTTATAATTTATGGTGCAGATTTAACAAAGAGTTGCAAGGATAAGGCAAAATGAGGTTATTGTATGTATGTATGTACGTGTGTGTCCGCCACTCTACTTCAGCAATTAACAAACATAAATTGCAAGAGAAAAAAGATATAAAGATGTATGGAAAAAGAAATTGGTGTATGCCTTGTGTGTGTGTGTGTGTGTGTGTGTGTGTGTGTGCGCGCGCGCGCGCGCGCGTGTGCGTGTGTGTGCGCGTATGTGTACAAATATCCAAGAAACATTGAAAGTTATTGGATGAAATAAACGTTGTATCTGAGAAACATAATGGCAAGAAGAAAAATTAAATAAAAGAACAGAGAGAGAGAGGGGGAGGGGGAGAGAGAGAGAGAGAGAGAGAGAGAGAGAGATACTGTAGAAATAGTTTTTAAAGAGAGAGAGAGAGAGAGAGAGAGAGAGAGAATCGTTGCGATATATAGAAAAGACAGGTAGAATGAAATTTTTCAACGTTTCTAAAAGTAAATGAAAATTTGTGCATAATCGGAAGAATCATACTACGTACATCTCGCGTAGAGGTCATATCCTCTTGCGCGACGAGTGGGAACCGATGAGACATAAACGCAAATCAAGGTAGGTGAAAGTAAATGTGTCTTCTCTAAGCGATTAAAACCGCTTGCCAATGAACATAAGAACAACGTGCAGCCATTCCAAGAAGGACGAAACTGACACTTCCTTGCTCTGCGAGCCTACCTCGCGTCTGGTTTAATTTATTGAAACGAAACCAATGAAAATGTCGTAACGCGTTCACTGATCGTACAAACTTGCGTGTGGTATATCAACGAATCGAATATTTCACAGGAGAAAGAAACGTGAGAAAAAAGAAATCCATGTAATAACCGCTGTTGGTAGAATATAGAATAATATGGTGGCTCTGCTCTCCACAATTTCCACGCCACGAACACGAGCGACACAGGAGAGTCAGGAGGCAGCCGGTAGGAATAGAGACAAGGATAAGGAGGTGGTGCAGTTTCGATGACAGTATTACAGAAAGAGTTAACTGTTACGGGAAGGTAAGAAATACATCTACGGGTGTATAAAGATGGTAAAGAGGCGACGACCAAGCAGGCAAGCAAGCTCACGAACTCGCACGAATACGCGAGAAACGCGGCCGAAGAGAACTCCGCTGGGTGGCGCACAGCGTAGTGCAAGCGGACGTAAAATAGCTACACACATACACACAGCTATGCGTGTAGAAGAGAGAAACAGGCAGGCACATGAGAAAGCTCGAGCGGGCGAATGTGTACCATACGCAAGATTACTATATAGCGCAGTGAAAAGTATACGAAATGCACAATACATCTATACATATATACATATATATATATATATACACACACACACACACACACGCGCGCGCGCGCGCGCGCGCGCGCGCGCGTAGGCGCGTGCGTGTGCGCGCGCACAAAATATATATGGATATAAACGACTACTCGTATAAATATAAATATATATAGATATATACACAGAGAGACAGACGTACACGTGCATGCGTGCGCACGCGCTTGATTATGCGGTGCTAATCGCAGTACTTTACCTGGCGTTCGCATGTATTATACGTTTATAGTTGGGTGAAAATTGCTGAAAACATGTTTATGAACATTTTCAAATGGTTCATACGTAAACATACGTAAAGAGGAAAAACTTGTAAAGAGAGATTCGGAATAGAGACAATTAACAACGAGATAGAGAAGAGGTGGTGGTGTCACCTAAAAATGATTACAGAAAATGAGAATGGGAAATGAAAATGTACGTTTTATGTATGGATAAACATCGTGTTCAATTAACTATTAACGTATACATTTCGATTATATAACGTCCCTGCGTGAGTGTACCTCTCCTCGTTCTTTCTTCCTTCTCTATGCTTATGCAGTTATGCAAAATACGGTTTTAGAGCGTTACTAGCTATACATATATATATATATGTATACATAAAAAAGTTAACAGAAAAATTTCTCTTAATTTTCACCAATTTTCTACTTTGTCCCGTATCTTTCCTCGCTCTATAGAAATCTCCATAGGGGTTTCGATAATTTGATTTAGGTTATATATTGTACTTGCCTAGAAGATCGTAGATAATACGACAGTACCGGTGTTCATTTTTCGTCGAATCGCGGCGTTCTACGTTCTAAAAGAGGTTATAACTTTAATAACGTGCCATAACCATAGGAAATGTCAAACAAGATTAACTAACATCAATTCAAATAGATTTCATCAACGTACGCGCTGACGTACGTGTACGCGCGTACGCAGAAATCATAACGCGCGTATGTATGTATGTATGTATGTATGTATGTATGTATGTATGTATGTATGTATGTATGTATGTATGTATGTATGTATGTATGTATGTATGTATGTATGTATGTATGTATGATGTATGTATGTATGTATGTATGTACGTGCCTACGTACGTATGCGCGCGTGTGTGTGTGCGTGCGCGCGCGCTTGTGTGTTGTGTGTGTGTGTGTGTGTAGATAGTAGACAGGTACATGTATTTATAATATAGATATATGCATGCATGTAGGCAAAGTATATTTTCTAAAGGAGAGAAGAGAAAGAGGGAAAAGCGAGAGAGCGAGTAGGTATAAAGAAAGGAGGAGAAGGAAGGAAGGACAAGAAAGAAGGGGGATGGTGACTGGACGAACGACAGAAGCGCGACAGACAAGTTGATAGGTGTGCGTGTACGTGCGTACATGCGTGCGTTCAACTTCGCATTGCATGAATATCTTACTCACGACGTGGCATGTCTTTTGGGTTGGTTTACCTCAGAAACGCTGTCCTCTTCGCTCTCTGACGAGTCTGCCATAAAGCGTGGCTGCAGCTCGGAGAAGGTTTCGGTCTCTGACTTCGTAGGACTGGAGTTCGAAGACTGGGGAGTCGACGACGTCTTTCCAATGTCGTGGTGAATGCTTGCTGGTTTCTCGTGCTTCTGACTATCCGAGGTCGTTCCTTGTGCTACATTCTGCATCTTTACCTTCCAGATGAATCATATGATACAAAGGTATCGTTCCTGTGTCGCGAAACACATACAGAACACTTGGTTTTCGATAATAATCTTGAGTACGATCGCCGTCATTCACGTAAGCTAACACCCGCCATTTCTACTATGGCCGACAGCAATCTCCCGGATGCCTCTTCGACCATCTATATGATTACATACGATTCGACGTGCCATCTTTCGCTTTCCGTGGCGGGTAATTTCGATTTAGTTATCCCACAAAGATCTTTAAAACCACGCGTGACGCACTTATATTGCACGTTTCGTTAATACGAAATTTAATATATTTCCAGTTTTAACAGGAATCATATAAAATATGTGATAGATAGTAAATATAGTTAGTTAACTAAAAACCAATTCATATCTGTTTTGAACGATATAGTACATTACGGTACGAGACATGAAAGAGAGAGATAGAAAAGTAATCATTACTTTTTCTAGACTTTTTCGTTTATTCATTAGGTAAAATAATAATAATAATAATAAGAAGAAGAAGAAGAAGAAAAAGAAGAAGAAGAAGAAGGAGAAGAAGAGGAAGAAGAAGAAAGGAAAATAATATTATTTATATAAATTATGTATTGGGATACATTGAGACATTTAATAATGACTTTTATATCGTCCGCGTTACAAGAATGTTTCGATATTAATTTCTAATGCGGAACAAGGTGTGTTTAGCTCAAATTTCGATAATACGTCTGGATGTAAAACTCCCATCTTTCCGATCACTTTGCCGTAACATAATATTTTGGCGCAACGATGAGGGAAGAATGTAGGATCTAAAAGAAGAGAAGATTTACATAGGGTAAAAAATGCTCCAACTACTATTGTTCTATTTTACAACTTTAATAATAAAGTAAAACTATTTATTGTACCGTCGTCCGCGGAAAGATAATATCCATCTTTTTTATTCTGATCACCGTTCCATGGAATTTCCAGTATTTGCAACATTCTATCCAATAAACCATGGATTACCTCAAAACCATCCGATTTGTTGCAATATATCGCGCATAGATTTCGATTATTACGTGCGCCAACTTCCACATTGTCATCTCTCAACACAATGTCGGAAACTTCGAATAATTTCTGGGGAAGTGGCATCCTTTTATTTCCAGCCAATGTTTTCAATAGCCCTGGTAGTAAAGTAGTACGTGCAACCTATAACATTATTATACGATAGAAGCTACTCATTTCAATGTTCATGTTTCGATATACCTGAAATTCTAACGTCTTGGGATTTGATATATAAACCATCGGCGTATTTATCGATTCGTGGCCCAACTTTTCTGTTAGATCTTCGTGGGAACACTGCGAAGAGAACAAAGTTAAATTAATTTAAACTTTCTTTGTCACAATTTAGTATACATTTACATACTATAGAAGAGATCAATTAACATACCAATGAGAAGGTTAATACTTCTGTAAATCCAGCACAAGCCAATTCTATGCGTAATTGATCGGACAATTTATTAAGCAGAAACTAAATTGTAATAATGAATTTCAATTAGAAACTTGTACATTTGAAATAAATTAATGAAATTTATTCCTACCTCTTCTGCGATGGTAGATAAATGCGGTATAGTTTTCTGAATTTGATTATAGCCATACGCTATTGCAATATCTTCATAAATATCACATGCGTGTATGATGTCGTGTCTGGTAGGAGGTACTAGAACATTTAATTTATTCCCATTCAAGACGAATGTTTTTAAAGACATTCTAGAAAGCAGATTAGCTAACTCTTCTGCAGTTTGTTCTATACCGATATAACTTATTGCTTTTCGACAATCAATTTCCTCATTTCGATACTTCAAATCAGGATAGTAAAACTTTTCTTGGTCAGGATATATAATTTCTACCATTTCTACCGCGTACTTTGCTTTGCAATATTGACTAAAGGCACAGACTATAGTATCCAGTACTATCTTTGCCTGCAGATTTTTTTATACACTCCTATTACTTTGTTCATTTACGCTTTGTAGATGTGAACTTATAACTAAACAATTGTGTCGTGTACCTTTGTTGAATCGGTTGCAGTACATTCGATAAATATATTCTTAGTATCGAGCGTAATTTTCGAATGATCTCCATTAACAATAGGTGGAAGTGACAAAATAATTCCATTGCTGTCTCGTACTACAGGGTAAACTGGACTATCTTTTATAATGTGTAGATATTGCTTTAATTGTGCGTGATCCTACGAACATTGTTTGTTAGAAAACTTTCTCCTAAACAAAGTTCAATATAATGGTGCATTCAAGTTTAATAAAAATATTTACCTTATATAAATTCATAATTCCCTCTCCCGTATATTCTTCATCTTGATTAAGTGGCTTGAAACGAATATCTTTTGGAGGTATAGCGTCATATACAAATGGACCTTTGACCATATCTAAATCATGAGTTCCAATCGACACTAAGGTTCGTTTTCTGCCTATATTTTGATGTAACTTTTCTTGAAGATCAATAAAACTACTGTAAGACTCCCTTGTTAATCTAACATCGCGTAAAACAGCTGCAACGATGTGTCCTCTAACATTCAAACACTAAAATATAATAGAATCGATCTATTATAAATGAACATTTACAAAAGCTATTCTTTCGATTAATTTTTTACTATATACCTGCTTTGTCATGAAAATCTTCTGCGCACTTTTAGTTGGAAGTATTGTCTCGTATCGTGGTATATCCAATCTGAGAGAGTTGAAAAATGTATTTGAAGTGTACATAAAAATGACATGGACTTAAAAATAAACAGGCTGCTATTATTATTACGTGTCTATATTTGCTTACATAAAACAAACGAAATAAGGAAGCAAACCATGCTTGCACTCTATCACGTGCGCAACGTTAGATTTAAATAAAAATGGTAATAATAAATAAGTTTATACAATATTATTACACATATATATATATATATATATATATATATATATATATATATATATATATATATAGAGAGAGAGAGAGAGAGAGAGAGAGAGAGAGAGAGAGAGAGAGAGAGAGAGAGAGAGACTAGAATTGGACTAGAATTAATGTGCGACACATAGGTGATGCCAATATGCATTAAATCTATTAAGTAGTTGTTAATTTCTAATTCTTGAAATGTTTCGCTATAATCATACGATTTTATTATGAAGAATAAAATAATTTATTATTTTACAAATAAACATGTAATAAATATGTGTTAGAAGTAGAGAAAAGAAAAAAGAAAGAAGTGCAGAAAGTTATATATTAAGTAGTATACACACATACCGGTTTAAGAATATAAGAATCGCAAGGCTTAAACCCTCCAAGCATAATAAATCGTATCTGTTTGCCGGTATGTCAATTTTATAGATAACTTCTTCTGATATTTCCGTGCTACGATCCAACCCCTGTTCGTTCGCAACCATTTGTTTCTCCGTTGTCTACAAATAAAAAATTTAAAACCCAAAGTTGTTTCCCGAATCGTATACATTACAATAGACGGAATTTCATTCACCACTTCATCCAATTCTAAGCCAAACTTAAAACACAAGTCCTGGAACTGATCGTCCGCTGAAACAAACTTACGTTAATACGTATTTAATGATCTGTTGTTAAAAAGATGACTTACAATATGTTTTGCCAAGAGTCTTAAATAATAAGTCACGTTTAATATTAATAGTCGGCATTCTTTAAATGTAACAGAGTAAAGGAAAGAGTAGATTTCTATAGAAATTAATAGAAACAAATCAAGTTTGAATGTTTTTAGAATATAATAACTAGTAGAAGTGTGATAACAGACTGATAGGTAGGAAGAGAATTTCAGGTTAAGTAATATGTAATATATGGCATCACGTACACGCAGAAGCCGTATATACATACCTAAGTATGAAGATGGAGAGTAATACTGTGGTAATAGGAAGTAACCTCGCTGTATATTCTACAAACAAAAGACAAAAACTCCCTAGAAAATAGATTCTGTTGGTCATAGGTAGTAGAGTTTAAATTGAGTGTGAAAAATCTTAATCCATCTACATTAAGGTATTGGTAATAACGAATTAATACAGATTCGTTATATATATATATATATATATATATATATATATATATATATATATATATATATATATATATATATGTATACATATATTAATTAAATAATTCAATAATTAATAAAAGCAGTTTTAAAAGGAAGTATAGAAATTTTCATTTAAAAGTTACACGATAATGTGCACAAGAACAATAATAAATTAGATGACAATGTACTTACCCCGGTAAGTACAAACCAGTACTACAAATAACTACCAAATACATTAGTAGAGTAGAAAATTTTATTTTTTTACAAAAAATTCAAACATACTTGAACAAATCAGATATATTTTCCTTTATTTTATAGAGAAAACATCAGGGGGTTACAGTACGTAAAACAGTTTTCTCAATGAATCAACGAGCTGATCATACTGAAAGAAAATGCATATAACACTATGGACTATTTCTAAGGAGAGGAGGAGCGGCGGTCCACTTACGTTTTCAACACTTACCCATACAAATAGTAGAAAAACGATAATAGATACAACGTAAGTTTACTCCATCCTTCTCTTTGATGAATCTTTAGGGCCTGGGCACCCATTATACTGGTAGGATCGTAAAGACCTGGTTTAGACATGACAGGTCTGTGATAATATTGCCATAAATGATATATTATTAACGGTATGTTTAGAAGCAACGAAAACCATTGTCCGCTAATCAAGAACAAAATGTTGATTAAAATATGCAATCCGTACTCTGGAATAACCAGCTGGAATATAATTGGAACATTACTTAAACCTTTGCTATTTGTCTAGACACCAGAAAGAAATTTAAAACTGACCGAATTTAAGTTGTTACATTGTTCGATGGGATTCTTATAACCAGTCTTTAATTCATCGAATGCGATAACCTAAAAAATATAATGGCTTTAGCTGTACAAATACAGAAGTTTTCACTTTAAACGACCAAGGTTAGATGATACAAGATGCACTGGTAAATGGTTGGTGCATTCGTGTTTTTAAACGATCAAATAATCTCTCATTTAAATATACCAGTACCGATATGTGCGATACGTACGTGAAATATTGCAAAAAATATTAAAAAGACGTCTATAATTAAAGCGACAATGTATGAAAAAGCGGCTAAATTGAACGCCATTGTAACAACTGTGTGTATACTACAGTAGGTAGTATCGAGTCGGTTTAGCGGTATAGATTGAATTGTCTTATGAATTAAGAATAAACATACATAAACGTGTACAGCGTACATATATTATGTGCCGATACACGGTTTACTTTCATATTTCGTATTGATAACGAAACTACGGTACAAATAATAAAGTAGGACTAACATACTTTTTATGTATGCATACACACACACGCACACGCGCGCGCATAATTTTTATCACCGTGCTATTAGTAACAGAATTTTACATGGATTTATTTGTAAAAGTTGTTGTAAAGGTTTAAATATACAATAGAACGCATTATGCATGAAATAATATACACGCAATATTTACGAAAATAGAGATTGTACCTCTGCTTAGTTTTCAGATATTTTTTTTTGAAACTATTCTATATTAGTAATATTTATTATTTACATGATATATATGTAAAATATGTATATGGTCACACACGGATGCAAGAGAGAGAGAGAGAGAGAGAGAGAGAGAGAGAGAGAGAGAGAGAGAGAGAGAGAGAGAGAGCGTTGAAACGCGCACAGAATAAATTTGTATAATAATTTGAAAAATTGAGGATAACAATTTGAAGCAATTTGAAAGTTTTCAGCATTTGTGCACACACAAATACCAGTAGCCCAGCTAACGTTATGGATGATAGTTTTGATTCGGATCGAGTCGGAAGCGGGCGGAGAGACCCGAACGGTTAGCCGCGGCATACGAATGTGCTCTCACTGTTCGTCTAACGACGATGATAATGGTGCAAGGAAGAAAACATTCGCAGATCTACGTTCATATAATATAAAACTTTTTTATTTCCATCAATATACGAGATACTGGTCAAGTTTCGCAGGTATATATTTCTCTCTTTATCGGTTGTCAATACGAAAATATAGCTTTTCTCTTAGGTCCTAACATGTGTCTGATATTCTCGTAATGTATATCCATTTCCTTGAATACGTTTAACAAAAATATCGCTATTATTATCGTGAGAAAACCACAAGACGAACCCAAAATATCATCGACACTGATATTTTCCCATTCCCTAAATAATATAGCGGATGCGATCAACACTAACGTCGTAAAAGATACGTAATAAACCGGTGTCACGATCGTAATTTCAAACAAGTCGAGCGATTTATTCAAATAATTCATTTGTATGCTGACGCATAGTACAACGCTGAATAAAAAGACCCACGTCGACCAATTAGCGAATCCATTATTGATTCCGTTAATGGTTTCTTTCAAAGCTAATCCTAATCCCTTACAGCTCATAACAGTCAACGAGCCAACAGATGAACACAAATAAATATATACCATAACGTGTTGTTTTCCATAAACAGGACCAAAGTGGAAAATGATTAATAAACTAGATATTATCACGAATAAAATATAAATAATGTATGCCGGATCTTTTACTCTATCTAGGAGCTCGTTTAATGTACCGATTTGTTCTTGTTTCGGAGAATGAATGACGAGAACTGTAGAGCCCAAGATGCATAAAACACAACCAATCTGAAATAGAAGAGTGTGTCTGACTGTACATTTTGTATTTAAATAATAAACATAGAGAACAATTAATATATATATATATATAATTGTAACAATATGTTATTACCTTGGATAACAGATTAAGCTTTTCGTTCAAGTATTTTGAAGCTAATATCGCGGATATTATAATGCTAAGTGCTCCCAATGGTGTAACCAACGAAGTTGGTGCGAATATGTACGCAGCAAAATTGGCTGCTTCTCCTATCCCCACTTTATTAAAAAACAATGTTACGCTTTATTATAAATAAGTATTAGAAAATATTTTCTATTTTACGCACTTGAAAGAAGACCGATCCACCACATCCATTCTTTTAGATAACCAAATCCTCCGGACGAAGCTCGTAACGCGCCACGTCTTTGTAGTTGAATCAGTGATAATTTTTTAATAATGAAACTTGCACCTAAATAATTATAAAAACCATGTACCGATAACGACTAAATAAGAAACTTTTTGTCGGAAATGGCAAACATTAACTAACCTATAAAACCGCTAGAGCTAATTGCTAAACATAAACCTACGTAAAAATATGTTGCACCGTATAATTTTGGCTCAACAGCGATTTCAGTTATACTACCCATGTTTCAATTCTAATTGTGACCCCTACAGTTTTTTTTAAACAATAAACTGTTAACTGCCAACTATTAGTAACATTTTGTCCGTTTGCTACTCTACTTTATGTACCGTCACCTACGATAAAAAGCCATCTAAAGTAGAAACACCAACAACCAGCCATTTTCGTCTAAAGTAGGAAATAATGATATCGCGGTCGTCTTCTTTTTTTTTCCTTCGCGTAAATATAAGTTTTTCTTTTATTTTTGGTCGTTGTTATTCGAACAAATAACCGAATGGAAAAGTTCATCTAGTGACAGTTATTTCCCATTGGTTGGCTGCATTTGTGCTGCACGTGTCCCGGTGGGTAATAAATAACAAACTTCTAATGCAGAGACAACCAATGATAAAATAGTATTTAATAATCGAGATGTTGAGATAAAGTTCCATAATATAATAATGAGAAACTCAAACGCGTTAACTTGTTACCAACAACCTTGTTTATCAACGAGTAATGCCTTCAATATTCTTTGGCAAATTAATCTCATCGTATGAGTAGGAACTGCAGACGCGCATAAAATGCAAAGTATATGATTGCCGTGTTTAAGCGCATAGCACTTGTGGTACTCTGAACATAGATAAGTTTCCTTGGCACCGATGAATTTCCAACAGTCGTTCGATGCGTTACATTCAGATTCTGAAGACAATATAAAGGTCTCGACTGCTTGATAATAAAATGTCCTTAATATATCCAATCTATGGGAACCACTGATTCGGTTTTTTGCATACTGAGTGTTTTTTCCAAGTATAAATTTTTCCACCTTATAATTTGCTAAAAGAAATCTAAACGTATAAAGTTATTGTACGTATATTATTTCCTAAAGAAACTTACTCGCGTCGAATTGTTACTATTTTAATTACCCGAGCGTTTCTGAATCTAAATTAATGGATGCAGGTAAATTTCGCGGATAGCATTGTTCCGCATTATGTAAAGAATCGATACTATTCTTCCAACACTGCACAGCGAATCTTTCAATTTCTGATAAATCTGGATTCGGTCCGCATAAAGCTAATACTTCAACTTGATTGAGCAATGTAACGGACACAAGTCTAAAAGCCACCTAGATACGCGAAATAAAATTAAATGAATAATTGTTGGTTCGCTTAAACTTATATTTACTTACATTTGGACTCTTATATGGTAAAAAGACTGGAATATCCCGTGTGGTATAGGCATTTTCGCTATTAACAGCTATTATTAACAATTTTCTTTCTATTGGGTCTAAACTCCACCATCCTTCTGTAGCTACTGCTAAGCATCCGTGGATTAAAACGCATCCGTATATAGAATCCAAGTATTCCATATAACCATCTAGACAAGCCTTAAATATATTAATCGTTAATTAAAATATGTAGCACGCACGTGGAGTTCGCAAATGTTCGATTACCTGAAATAAATTATTTTCTTGGCACATTATACACTCTGTCATGTTGATGATATCAGTTTTTGAGCAAATCCCATCTCCGACATCCAAACATTGTAGTAAACTATCAACGATCGGACTACACAAACGTATATCTTTCTTTAATTTTTCAATGTTTTTTGTACTCTTTAATTCTTCGATACCGACAAATAAAATCATTGCACCGAAAATAGCATCGAGTAACTTGTTTAATACTTTTCTGGTGGTTCCATTTGCGATAACTATTAGAGTGACGCTCTGTTCAAACTCTTTCCACACAATTGTAGTGTCGAGTAAATTTGTATTTACCAGCTTGATGTTTTGCGACTTGAGAAACATATGTATACCATAGAGAGATGCTATTTTAGAAAATGTCATCTATGAATATTATTAAAAAGGAAAGTTACGTCATAAAATATATATAAACGATATTTTTATTTACGAGCAATTTTATAGCAATTTTACCGTATCACCTTCCCCTTTTTGACGAGAAAATAAAGGAATTCCTCCAGTCGAGGTTAAACACATAACATGTGCAACCATAATAATGCTTTTATCCCCTTTTCTGATGTAATGTATTATAGTTAATTGTTTACGAATTCAATAACTTTGAATAGGTTATTATTATCTTTCTGTTATTTAATCAAGTATAAATCCACATATATATGCTTTCGTATACAGTCAGCCCTATTATTTATTATAATTGACCGGATAATATTCTTTCATTTCGAAACAACAATCTCAAATAACACGAAAGACAACCAATAGCAGGACGATTTGTAATGGAGAAATAAATATCGATACATCGCTTCTTCTTTTCACATCTCCTCGATCACTTTCTAAATTGGAATACATGCATATATATATATACACACCCACCATATATACACCTATATTATAAATAAAAATCCACGTACGCGTTACCACGTAGTATTCCAAAGTAAGGTAATTTTATAATTATAATTGATATGATCGGGTGAATCGAATGACTTGATTAAAAAAAAAAAAAAAAAAAAAAAAAAAAAAATATATATATATATATATATATATATATATATATATATATATATATATATATAATTATATATAATTATAAAAGGTCGATTCCATAATGAGATCTAAACGCAATAGAATAAGGTTGAATACACGTTTTACTTATATTTTTCAAGATTAAATTTCACTCGGATATTTCGATTTATTTCAATAAACATAAACGTACACGTTAAGTGAGAGTGAGAGTGAATAAGGGAGCAAGCTAGCGCAGGGAGAGAGACAGAGACGGAGGAAGGGTTGGCGAAGAAAGAGAGAAAGAGAGAGAGAGAGAGAGATTAGTTTCAATAACTTACAGAGATATATAATATATCCTCCAACTGGTATTTCGAATTATACTCGAGTTGAAGCGTAGAAAATGGTAGAAAATGATAATGCGCTTAGAATTCTATAGATTCAATTCTATGGGCGTTAAAGTGAAATGAAAGATGTACGTATAATACGATACGATATTAAAAGGCTATTTTTGCACTGGTATTTTTAAATTCCTTCGAATATGTAACCGATTATTAAAACCGTGCGAGAAAGTAATTAAAATCCGCGTGGAACAGAGTCGGGAAGAAGCTGAATAAAATTTAGCAATTATCTTTCGAAAAAGGTAGTGAAAATAACTGTTGAGAGGGAAAATATAAGAGCAATTGATACGTATAATGTTGACATTCTCATTTGGCATGAACCGGTAGTTGTAAAACGATGAAGAAATTTTTGCACGACCGATATCGTTTAGAATGTAGCTTTTCGAGAAGCACACCTTCGATATATTCCGCTAAATAATAAACACTATTGACAAAAACGTACCAAGTATTAATTGCGAAGAACAATTTGTTTTTTCGCGCACCAACTCCGGGTATACCGTAAATTACGAAAAAGAGTGTCAAGTCGGTTGTAGGAATGTGGCACTTCAAAATGGCTGCCAGTTACTTTAGTAATTTACGGCTGTACCTTTCTTTGTTGTTGCTGAAGTAATTGCAACTGTACACCCGAGTACGATAGAAATAATTTTAAGGGGAAATAGTGAATAAAAAGTTCTATGTGCACGTTATCCTCGTCACATGGGTTCCGTGGAAACCTCAGAGTAGAATATGCTCTCAAGTCGTTCTATCTTGTGCGATTCCTGTTTCAGTTAAACTTATTTCAAGAAATTTCGTACCCAA